>NW_024349797.1:7098246-7334747 GCF_902729225.1 Pteropus medius | reverse complement strand
TCTCTGTGTAGACCAAGGCTGTGAAGTTCAATTGCCTGTAGGTAAGCGTGCTGTCACATTCTGGTGATCAGAAATGGTCAACAGTGGTGCATTGGCAATCGCCATTTCAGCAAATGCTGTTGTAATAGCAAAGTCTCCACGTAGCTGAAAGATTCCTAAGCCGCTCTTTTGTTCTCACTTAATAATAAAATTTCACCTCAAGAGGAGAATTTGTAAACAACTCCTTTGTCCTATTATGACAGAATTTGACCTGAATATTCATTGGTGCAATCAAGAAATGAAGATAAAATGGTAAACAAAATGCTCCATTGTTACTCCTCCTTGAAAGTCACATGTGTTCATTCTATAATATGGAGTGGGAAACTAGGAACAATTTTTTTTTTTCCAGGAAGACAACCTATAGCTTCAACTATATCAGAAGAAACTTTATAAAGAAAACTTTATAAAGAAGAAAACAGGAAAAAATCAGATTAAGAAAGAATATTGGATATTGTTAATCTCGGTAGGAAGATGACAAAGAGAAAGGCAATAATGGGATCATAACCTTTGGGGGGGTGCTTGATTTGCAGGATGAGGTAGGGGTTCAAATATGGAACCTGAGTTTTCTTCCTGGCAGTGATCTGCCAGTCATGCAGACCATCCTTCTAAAACAGAACCACATTATGGTTTATAACCTACAGGTGAAGAGAACAGATAACCTCCCTTGGCCTTTTAGAGGAGCCAAGACAAGCCATTCAAGGGAGAGCCAAGTCTCCAGGAAAAGGAGTTACAAGAAGCTGCCTCCCATTGGCTGTCACTCTGGATCACTGGAAATACACATACATGCCCAGAACCTACGTGGATGCATTGGCAAAGTTGAAGACATTACCCCTGAGTGCAGCTGAGTGCAGAACACTACACTCAAGGCAAGGGCAGTGAAGAAACCAGAAGCCAATCGGAGTGAAGAGGATGTTTGAACAGAGGGGAGTGGGGGCATATAAAGACTAAGGGTTTGGGACTTCTCCCTCACTCTCCACAGTCTCTGTTCTAGCTGACTTCTGCCAGTCTGGGCAGGTATTTACAACTCTAAGAGGACAAGAGGGGTCAGGTGAGTCTGGGCTCAACTGGACTATGCTTACTTGCATACATTTTGCAGTTGCTCTGCGAGACTGGTTAAATTCCAGTTACAAGGACCAGGGTTCCCGATGTATTTTATTTATTTACTCTGCACCTGCTTAAGGAGTCTGCCCCTGATGCGTGAGCTCACAAATGCACATTCAAGAAATGAGTGGAATATGCGGTCACTGCCTCCTCTGATTCTCTCTGCTTGGGAGAGGCCGGGATAACAATCAGGCTTCCATTTGTAAAACAGGGCCTGTGCTATCTATCTGCAGCCTACTTGGCAAGTGCACTGTGACACTAAATGAGTCTCGGCTTTTAGAAGTCTCCTTTGGAAGACAGGCAAAATTATGGCTCTAAGGTGTCAAACTTTGAATACATTGCTGCAAAATTTTCTCTAGGAACTATTTTCTTGTGAAAATAGAAATATTAGTCTAGAGAAGAAATCCCAACTTCTGAAGACCTATGTCGCAGTTGTGATCATACTTTAATGCCTGGAGATGCTCCTGGAGTGATGCTTTGGTTAAGAGATACAGGCAACCATAGCAGCAGAACAAAGTATGGCAGTGGGATGCAATGGTTAGCATTCACTCTTCGTTTCAATGCCCTCTGTGCAGAGACTTCTAACTCATTTTACATGTTTTTTTTTTTAAGGCTGAAGAGAGGGAGAGAATTTCAAATTCCGTTCTTTGCTAATTCCAGTGTTAATCTAGTGATTATTCTGTTAGTTTCAGTTTGAGATAGGTGACCATCAATACAAATCTGTGCAATAAAAATACAGTCTAATATTTGTTCATGTTGAGGACCAAAAATGCAATGCTTTACTTCCCTTGTTTTAAAATAAAGATCAAAGGGAATCGATGGATGGTTTTAAAACACAATGGTATTGTCTGCGCAGATGATCAAAGCTGCTTGCATTACCCTGCACCTCACAATAAAATTAATTTCTAATTTATTTACATGTATATATAAAGAAATGTAGCTCACTTAAAATTATTTTAGGAGAGAAGATTATTGGGGTCTCAGTAACAATTAAGTGGTATGAGATTAGGTAAAGGAAAGATTAGTTATTCTCATGATTGTTGTCTTGTTCCTTAATCTCATGATTAAAAGTGATCATTAAGAAAAAAGTTCAAAAGATGTTACAATAACAATCCTGCTGACTTTAGGGTGCAAGCCTAACGTGTGCCTTATGTCCCACTGTGGGAACTTGACATCTCCCAGATGATACTCCTGAAAACTCTGGCTGATCTGCCCTGTTAACGTTATCACCCAGGGAAGGGCAGGCGGAGGAGTGGGGTATGGGTGAAACTATATGATTAGATGTAGGTCATTGTCAAGATTCTAACTTTTATTTGGAGGGGAGTGTTCAATAACATATTAGGAATACGTTATTATTACTGCACAATCTCCTTATCTGTTTTGCTTTCAGCCATCAATAACAAGCAGGAGGGCTCCACTAAAAATACTTCTTAAATGTCAACTCTACTGACTTTGTTTTGTTTTAAAGCTTCTCATTGCACCTTTGCATTGTGTGTTGATCTCTAACTGCCTTGATTCATTTTAGAAGCAGCCAGGACATAAACCCTAAATAGTAAAATTTTTAATTTAGCAAATTGTGTGTGTATATGTGTTCTTATGTATATATGAACAAATACATGTATTAGGTGGCTTTATATTTTTAACGTTAGTTTTTTTTATGTAACACATACACACACACACACACACACACATACTATTGTATATTTGTATAAAGCTTTTTATTTTCCAAAATACTTCTCATAGATGATCTTATTCTGAACTTCATAATCACCCTGTACAGAGGTTAGATGACCTGCCCAAATTCACACTTCGTAAGTGGAAAGCCAGAGCTAGCAATGAAGTTTCCTGATTCATAGCCAAGAGTTCTTTCCACTATAACAGCTGCCACTGGTTACTGGGAAGGAGAGAGGAAGAAGCTGATTTAGCTTCTCTGAAGCTGGGAATTATTGATAGTGACCGAAAGATCAGCAGTGCAGTAATTTTCCAAGTCAACTAATAAGAGATGGTGCTATGTGTGATTGAGTTAAATTGTATAAATGGCCATGTAAGATAACTTTTATATGTTCTGCCTATATTATGCTATATCCCACCATCAGCCTGTGCCCTAATTCTTTTATGTTACTTATCTTTTTGATTGACTTTTTTTGACAACGAAACCATCTCATAGCTATTCATTACACTAGTAATAAAAATACCGATGGCTGCAAGACACACTATTACTGAGACATGCAAAACTAGGATCTTGAATCATATTTCATCCCAATTGCCAAAAGAGTGGCAATATAATAAAATTATGTTTTCAATACTGCCCTTTAGTCGAAAAAAAAATTTTTTTAATGGAAGTAATTACGGTATACAAATTGACACTATTATTTCAAGGTTAAAACTTGGCAAACCACTTATTTTAGACATTCTCTTTTCAGATCCTTGTTTTTTAAAAAATTTAATTTATGGTTAAATCTAATAACAGAGATAGGGCAAACTGAAAGGTCTTTAGTGTACTCAACCAGAGCTCACTGGCAGTTAGTAAAATAAGTGGAAAACTCCTACTTCATTACAAACAACAGTATAATCATAATCAAAACCAACCAAGGTGACTATTAAGTATTCGCCATTAAAACTCTAAATACTGTTACTAAATCAGGAGCAATGGAAAAGCCCTTAGTAATAATCTTCGTGTGATAATGAGTATTCAGAAAGTTTAGCCTGACACATTAGACTTTTATAATTAAAAATCTGTTTGTTCCAAAAAGTCCTAAAGGCAATTTTCACAATTGAAACAATTCTTTTTCCTTGAAAAACAAGGTAAAACCTGGCATTCCATGGGGTGGAGTTTAAGGTGTTATGATGCCAACAACAAAACAAAACAAAAAGAAACAAATATAGTGGCTTACATAGATAGACGTATACTTCTCACATTACCTTCCTGCTGGTCCAGGTGGCACAGTAGATCGACTCCTCTGGGTCATTAAAGGACACAGGTTTCTTCCTTTCTGCTGCATTGCTATTCCCTGAGGTCATGTTCAGTGTTACCAAAGCTGGGTCTCCATCACTTCTGTGCTACAGTCCATAGAAGAGGGTATAAGAGAGAGTCCAGGGAAACTGTCTTTAAGGAGATGACCCAGAAATGATATCAATTCCACTCGTCCCCCATTGTCTTGAACTTTAGCACATGAACTTATTTAGCTTCAAGGAATGCTGGGAAATGTAGTCTGTAGCTGCGAGGCCATGTTCCTACTGGGTAGAGGAGGAGGGTTGGAGAGTGGAGGGGTGGGTTCAATTACTAAAAGAAAGTGGGAAGAGATACTGGAGAACATCTAGTAGCATCCTCCACAGCCACAATATACAAAGTAAAACGCACTTATTCAAGCAGGAATAAATGAATCATTAAAGACATTCAAACGAAAAATGAAGCAATGCTGGTAGTACTTGGGTTATTTAAAATAGTGGTTCTCAAGTTTTCTCAGTCACCTACATGATGCATGAAGATTTAGCTGTGCACTTGGCTTTGTTTTTAATGAGAAGATGTGAAAGTAGTTTCTAGTTTATATAACACAAGTAGTGTACACAGGCATTCCATTTTTTTATATTACTAAAGAATGAACTTTCTACTCATAACCTCTAAAATCACTATTCCCATGGGCTCCCAACTTAGACACAGTGCAGACTTGGTTTACCTCCTACTCCTCTATATTTCTCATCTACTGACAGCAATATTGCCGAATTCTCTCCAATTCACCCTCTAGCCTAGTTAGGACTTTATCATTTTGGGCCTGGAACTGTTTCCTAACTTGTGTTTCTATAATTGAGTTCTCCTTATTTATTCAAGTCTCCACATCGTTATGAGGTGGTCACCCCAAAATAAATAAAAGCATCCAGTCACAATTCTTCCATTCTCAAAATGTTCTATTTGTTCTTTGATCTCTATAGAATAATATCTCAGTTCACTACTTTGGCATACAACGCTCTTCTCAGTTCAGCTGTGGCTTCATCTCTCATCACCCAGCTTCCACCCAACCTAAATTCTATCCAAACTTAATGCTTTGCTAATCTCCAAACCCAACTGCTTTTTCATGCCTCTGTACTTTTGTACATGATGTTCTTATGACCTAGAGTAGCCTTTCCTGTTTCCTTCTGCCTGAAAAACTTCTATACTTTGAAGATGCAATTATAATGATAAAGTTACTTCCTCAAATGAAGTTGGTCACCCTTCTTTGCTCCAGTTGTGCTCTTGTGTATCTTAAGGGCTATCATAATAATGTGTTTACAAGCCAATCTCATACAAACTATGCCTTGACAGCCAGGGCCACCTGGGCCTTGCACAATGCCTGGCACATGATAGCCAATCAGCAAATGTTTCATTGGGAACGAAAGACTCAGTTGCTAGACATAACACAAAGGCAGTGGCCATTTAACAACAAAGCAATCAACTGTTTATTGAATACTTACTCTAGAAAAGCTCTTGTTTGGTACCATAGGGAATCAAGAAAGAATAAAACAATCTTTGCCCTTAACTCTTTGCCCTAGCTTGAAATTTAATTGAGCATCTAAGACTATTATTTTGAAAATTAGAACATTCGTAGTCCTTTTTAATTGTTACTGTTTTGTTCCTATTAGACTATAAAGTCCTTGAAGATGGATCCCGTTTCCCCATTGTATCCCCAGCTTCTGTCATTATTCACATAGTAGGTGTTCAAAAATCTTTGCTGAAAGATGAATACTTAAAAAGTTCTCAAAAATACACAGAGCAACTGTTTTTAAAGTAAGTAGCAGAGCCTCTGAGGATATTTTTGGAGATGAGATGAAGATACCAAAAGAAGATTTGAGTCAATCTGAAATATCTTCTTAAATAAGGATTTAAGGAGATTGAAAAAGTGTGGAAGTCATGTCAAGGACATAGGAAAAAAAATATGAGAAAATGCATTATATTAATCAGCTAGTGCCATATAAATGCTGCCTAATAAACCACCCTAAAACTTGGTGTCTTGTAACAGCAAACATTTATTTTTACACTTGTAGGTCTGCTGATTTAGGCTGGCTTAGCCAAGTAGCTCTGTGTCAGGATGCAGGTCACCTGAGCTGGCGTTGGCTCCAGGCTGTGGTTGGGTCCAGGTCTGCTCCACATGTCTCTATCCTTGTGGTGTCTTGGCATAGGGAAGGGGGGAGGTTAAGAATAATCTGGGTGTGAGAGAGACCTGAATAATTGTGACCGAGAATGGGCTTTCATTTATTCATTCATTCATTGTTCACAATTATCCATGACCTCTTTTTGTTAGAATTATATGTTTTGCCATATAATTCTATACCCTTTGCCATATGATTTTGCAATACCTTTCACTAGAGTGAATGGAGTATATTTTTCAGCCTCACTGATGTTGAGATTGGCTGTGTGGTTTGCTCTGGCCAATGGAATGTGGGCAGAAGTCACAGAGTGTTAGTTTTAGGCTAAGACCGCGAGAGACATTGTGATTTTTTTTTCACCCCCTTATACTTTTGCCATTTACCATAAAAAAAACTTGTCCCTAAATACATGGTGAGGGAAGGAGACTAGGCTTTGGGTGGTGAGTACATGATAGAGTATACAGATGTGGTATTATAAGGTCGTACACCTGAAATTTATATAATATTAAACAATGTTACTCCAATAAATTTAATTAAAAAACTTTTTTTTTTTTTTTAAAAAAAGAACTTGCCCCTAAATAGCTGCTGGTCCAAGGAGGGTGAAAAATGTATGAGGTCAATTTGTTCCTGACCCAAAGCTTGGAACCCAGCCAGTTACAGAATGAAGCAAATCTGCCCTTGCTAACCCCCAAAACAATGAGCAAGAAAAATACACACTATTCTTGTAAGATCCTAGGTTTGTAGCAATAGCTCACTAATACAGGAGTGGAAGTAGGCAAAGACAAGGAGTATTCAGAAGTTATGTTGGAGAAGAGGCTAACAGTTTGTTGAATGGGAGCATGAATGGTATGTGATGACTAACAGAATAAAGAGGCAATAAGGAAAAGGCATCAAAGCTGACTAAATGGTCCAGTCCAGGTTGAATCCTGGCACCACTGGCCAAAATGAGGAAGACAAAAAACAGACTAGTTTAGTAACCGTAGAATGTTAAAACTGAATGAGATTTTGAAATTATTTTCGAGATTGCGATCTCCAAGGCAGAATTTATCTGCAGAATAGTTTTGTTTGGCCAGCATAGATTGTTTTTAAAGTTTGGATTGGAATGTATAAGATAAGTCATATACTCTCAAGTTCTTTACTTTCTTGACCTCCCCTTTTTCACACTCCATACCTTTGAATACATTTGAATTCATGTTCCACAATAATGTCATCACCACTTATCCTTAGGTACATTGATTTTAAGATGAATACGACACATGTAAACTAGTCACATGATAGCTAGTATGAATTGAACAATTACGTGTTCAGAGATTATTCTAATGTTTTAGATGTCTATCTCATGAATCGATTTCGTAGATAAGGCAAAAGTAAGTTAAGTAACTTGCCAAAGGTCAACAGCTGCAAGTGGAAGAGCCTGATTTGACAACTGCAGTTTATTGAACAGTTTCCACTAGGTCAGCTCAAACATGAGACAGGGATTATTTTTGTGTAAACACTTTCCCCAGCTGTCCTATCTTCACTCCTCCTTTCTTTCCTGGTAGCAAATACCTTTACCACATCTTAGCTAGATTTATAACTTCCCAGTCGCTTTTAGGTGTTAAAAGACTGTCCAGTTTAAAACTCCAATCTCAACTCTACTTCAAATCTTTCCCTTCTTGATCAAAATCTTGATTCTGGGCTCAAAGGGACAGAAGAGAAAGAGTGGTGGTTTTCACTTATTTCTCTCCCACTCCTGTACCAAACAATGTGTGCCTTTTGTGAGTATATGTAGGGTGGGAATTGGGGCCATGATTTTGTTTTCTTATTCTCTTTTTAAGGCCTATGACCTCTGCTGTAGAGGAGTGGTTAGGGAAAAGAATAGAGGAATGGCAGATGGTTCTTGATTCAATTGTTCAGGTTGTATTTCTCTTTCTGTAGCTTGTCTTTGCTTCTCTGGACAATACAAACTGGCCTGCTGTGCTATTTGTATAATGGGTCTCCAAATGCTGATTCTATAATATGTCACATATATAAGTTCTTTGAAAATAGCCTAGGACTAGGACTCTCCATATGATATTAGACCCATTTTAGGAGTTCCCACACTGATTCTACCTTGCCCACTCAGCTCCCACCCCCAATATTACATAGTATAGGTTCTTAATCCTGGGCCCCCTTGCCTGGGGTATTGGCAAGAAAAGCTCTAGCCAAGGTAAATACCTCCAAGAATAGTTCCAGCCCAGTTAGATGCCCCAGGAGAAACTTGGCATCCTTGCCACACCATAAAGTAGGTTTCCAGGAGCTCCTCTGCCACCTACTTTCACCTCTCTCACCAATTCTTTTATTTAAGGAAGCATAATATAGACCAGTAAGTCAGCTACCTAGGCAACCATCTAAACAGAGAATAAGAACACTAGCCTCCCGTTCTACAGGCATCCTCCAATCATTAAGAATAAGTCTCTTCTCACTTGGTTATTGTATGGTTAAGAGGTGGTAGGGTGGCTACAGAGTTTCTCTCAGCATTCTTGACTCTATGCAATCTGCCAACAGAGAGAGAGATAAGATCTGTAATACTGACTTTCATTTGCCTGGAGCTGATAGTCAAGGCTGTAAGGAGGTGTGAACTCTCAGAGAGAAAGAATGTAGGGAGAAGAGTTGAGACTAGAATGTAGAGATTACAACATTCGAAGAGTGGAAGGATGGGTCGAGGCCAAGAAAGGGTCTGTGAAAGAGAATTTTACAACAAAAGGAGCCCTGTTCAATCCCCTCATTTTCTATATCAGAAGGCAGAAGGAAAAAGAGGCTGGGGAGTTCCTTAAGGTCACACAGCTGATCTGTAGCAGGCTTTAACAAGATCCCCCTGGTTGCTGGTGTTACTGGTGAATTTTCAGAGAAGTAGGAGAAGATCTGGATTGCCTCTAATTGGGAGCTCAGACAAGTGAGCTTGCAAAGTGAACCAAATCATTTTTACCCAGAATCTCAGGCCCTCACTTTGCCCTGAGGATGTATCTGCAAAGATTAAAGTAGCCTGGTTTTGGAACGGCTGTTTACTGGAAGCCTGTGCCACTTTCAAGTTGGATGGCTGGAGTCACCAGAAGTCTGGTTTCCAGGTAGGTGGAGTTGTGATTAAAATCATTTGGAGCCTGGATCCTTGGCAATTCACTGGCTTAAAGAATTACAGCAATGGCTGATGGAAAGAAAGGATTCTCATGTGACAAAAATAATTTCAGAAGAAAATTTTGAGTGTGTGTGACTCTTTAAAACCATAGATTAGAGCTGTCTGTTATGCTTTTTGTTGCATGTTCAAGGTAGAAAACCTACAAGTGAAACTGATATAAAATATTCTTTCAATACTAAAAAAATTAACTATTTTGATTTATTTTCCCTCAAATAGCTGAAATGGACAATGATTCTTTGGTAATGCACTGTTAGAGAAATGGTAGGGAAACAGATATTATGATTCCTGAGTGTATCATACAAACCTACATGAACTCCTATGAAGGGCAACTTTTCAATATATATCACATTTTCAAATGCACAGATCCCCTTTGACCCAGCAAACACCTTTCTGGAAACTTATTCCCCCCAAATATGGCTTAGCTACCAACTGATATTACTTACAAAGACATTATTTGAACAACAAAAGATCAGAAACAATCTAAATGTCAGTTGGAGGAAGGTTAAGTAAATTATAGTATTGTCATAGAATGGATTATTATACACCTGCGAAAATAAAAATAATGTAATGATCTGAAAAATCTATATCTTGCTGCTTAAAAAAAGCAAGATACACCAAAGTTGGTAGATTATGCTGCCTTTTGTGTAGGAAATGAAAAAAATATTTTTGTGCTTGCATATGTAAGAAGTGAATCAATGTGGTTACCTGAGGATGAAGAAGGGTCGTGAGGCAGGGGTACGAGAAAGACCTCTCGCTGCGTATGTTTTAATGTTTTTTTTTGAGCTGTATGAATATATTTCCTATTAAAACATTTAAAAACTTTAAAAACAAAACGATCACTTTTAGTAATCTTTTTTTTTCTTTAGAAATAGAGCCTGCATTCCATTATGAGATAATTACTTATTTGTGGCTTATTGATTAAAACTGTTGGTGTTTGGAGAAAAGTGTTACATGTAAGCATCAGGTGTTTTGAATCCAGGTCCATCAATTATAATTGTATGATCTCAGATCAGTCTCTTCTCTTCGGAATTCAGTTTTCTCATTAGTAAAATAAGTCACTTCGTTTCTGTTATTCTAGAGCTGAGCTACTCTTTTCTTTCTTTTAGCGAAAGATTAAGGAATGTGTTATCCTGACGTTTCCCTTCAAGAAATTTGATTAGGAACACTGGCACTGCTGTATTTTGGCATCAGGATTCTTTGGTTGTAAGCAACTGAAACTGACTCGGGTTAGCTTAGGTACAGAGTAGCTCACAGAATCAAGGAAGAGCTGGAAAAATATATATAGATATATTCCTTCCAAGGCACGTCTGTTGGATTATTCCTTTATAATTTGCTTATGTGACTATGTGTTTCTGATCAAGGTTCAAATTCCCCGGAGAAAAAGTATCTCTCTGAAGGAAAAGGGAGCAGGGTCCTGCCATTGCAGCCATTCCAGAACTCATGTCGTGAGGGATAAATGAAGGGATGCTGGGAAAACAAAAACAATATCCATCCAGGAGCGTATTCTTCTTAATCGTGTTGCTCTTCAACTATGCAGTTGATTGGAGCTGATGGGCTCCATCTCATATCTCTTCCTATAACTCAAGATCAACATCATAATCTGTGTGGGAACAGTTAAAACTAAGGTAAATCATATTATTGTTATAAGAAGAAATTCTATCCTAAGACAATATATCATCGTTGTAAATTAAGGTTGAGGAAAAGCTATTCCAAGGGTTGGAGGATAATTCTTAAAACTGGAAAAAAAAAACTTAAAATTCACAGGCACTTGAAATTATGGCCGTAATATTTATCTCATAATAGTTTAAATATTTCTGAATTTCATGAGCCACTTTTGAAAGGACTACCATTAAGAGATTTTTATGTTGAAATTGTCCATCTTTGAAGCAATCGACTTTTTCATTGGAACTTGTCCTGTTTGCTGTTTCACGTTTTTCCTTGCAGTAGTTACTATTCCAATTCTTAATAGAGGCCCCTATAGAATTGCTTTCTGAATTAGAAGCAATTTCTCTGATCTTCAAAATTAATTCCTGCCTCCTACAGATGAGAAAACGGAATCCGAGAGAGGTTATATAAGTTGCCCAAGGTCACAACTAGTTGGTTGTAGAAATGGTACTGGACAATAGAAATCTTGAATGTGAGATGATCTTTTTCAGTATCCCATGTCAGACAATCAGTCTAGTTCTACTTTTAGTTGGGTCAAGCCTAGGCATGGAGAGGTAAGGGTCACTGCGGCGATTGACAACCTTCTGGGTGTATCTTACAGCCTTTGTGCTATTCTAAATATTTTCTTTCATCATGGCCTTAAGAACCGTCTTTTAAACACATTACCAAGTTCTCAGAGATGTGATCCTCTAATCTCTCCCTTACTATTCTTCTGTATACTGTTAGCACAGTTTGAAAGCTTATGTCATCCTGTTCACCATCTTTCTGTATTCTACTGGGGGAAATCCCTGCATTTTAGTCTTCCGAGATCTTGAAATGAAGAGTTGCTTCATTATATTAAAATCCTAATAAGAATGGTGATCCTTTCTTCCAGAACAAACATGCATGAAATAGGCTATATTTCTTGTTAATTTTCATATAAATTTCTATAGTAGAGAAAAGCATGCTTCAGTGTGTTTAGTTTTTACCTTTATTTTTGCAATCCCTTCAGAGCAGAACTGTATATTGTGGAATATATCCAGGTCTCGGTAGTCAATGTAAATATAATAAAGTTAGTCTTTCTTCTTCTCTTTAACCCTTCCTTTCTGTTCTTTCTTTCGCTCTTTCTTGTTTTCTTTTGTATTTTATTTACCTTGAAAGAAAGAATTCCAAACATCTTCTCTGGTAAGGTGAATTATTTCTCTTCTTTGTCTAAATTATATCCAAGGTAAATGTAGCACATCCCCAAATGGTTAGACTTGTGTGTTTTTACATCCTGTCTGGCATGTTAGACATTGTTACAGCCACTTGAGATTTCTGGTGTATTTTATGCAATTATGCCTGTTGTCATTTTGTTGTTTTTCTAAAGGGTCCTATTGAGATCCTCAGACTTTCATCTTCCTCTTCTGTTTGGGGTCTTGTGGTTTGTCTTAATTTTGTTTGATCTTTGTTCCAGAATCATCTCTTTTCTTCCCTCTTCCTTTCCTCTCTATCTTATCACTATCTCTTCTTTCTTTTTTTTTTTTACTTCATTCTGAATCTTTTTCACTCATTCCTTAATTTATTTGTTCAATAGATATGTTGGGGTCTACTCTTTCCCAGACACTGTGAAATCAGAGATAAGATACTTTTTCCTCTTATAAACTGGAGGAGAAAGAGAACCTACTTTGTAGTGTTCTGAGAGATAAGATTCTACATATAAAATGCTTAGAACAGTGGTAACCAGTCAGTACTAAAAAATGTTAGCTGTTACCATTATTTAAGTCAAAATAGCCTTGCATGTCTTACATAGTAGAAAAAGATCAAAATTTTCAGGACCCCACAGTCCTTGGCTGTGCCTTCCTATCCTCCTCTCATAATTCAGTCTCCAGTCCTGGGAGACTTCTCCTGGTGATTGAGTTAAGGAGATCTGGTCAGCATAGATGGCTTTATGTTTTTCCTCTCTTCTTATTTCTGCCAGGTAAGGCCTTTTTTTTTTTTTTTAAAGGTTTTTGTTTGTTTTGAAGATTACTGTTCTTCATATACTTTTTCCTTGATCTGTTTATGATCACGCTGCTGTCCTTGGCTTAATGGTGAACTTTTATGCAAAAACAGAGTTATAGATCATGAACTCTGGTTGGGGCCTAACTGTTCTGAAAGACCATCATAAATTTCTTTAAATCGACTTCAGTTTTCCAATTGCTTGAAGTCCATTAGAATTTCACCTTTTTTCTTCTCTCTAATCGCTTATGTAGATGGGGATCTCTCAGTGTTTTATAGCTTTTGAGTTTACCTCTGCATCGACACCTTTTTCGCATGTATTTTTAATATCTATTACAAAGTTCTCACATCTTGTTCTTCCCTTCAAGCATGTTTTAAGTACTTCCTGTTATAGCTGACTCTGCCCTCCCCCGACCCCAACCATTGTATAACTGTCTAATTTCTAAGCTTTGGAAGACTTAACTTTAGCAATACTGTTGTGTGAACAGAAAAGATACCACTTTACATTTCAGATGGCTTCTCTTTCCTTGTATGTTCTGTTCGTTTTCCTGATTCAAACCTTTTTTCTGTTTATTTATTTCAAAGAGCATGTCATCATAATACTATTTAAAGACGTACTTTTTAAAGGTTGTGCCCCTCCTATTTTTTCATACTCCTTTAAATTTTCAGCAGTTTCCTAGAGACAGAGCTCTTATCTCTTTCTAATAGTTCACATTCTTTTCCCAGAAAGAAGGGAGAAAATATGCAATTCTAAACTTTTTGACCAATTATAACTAAATTTACATCTTTGGAGTACTTCAACTTAGATCTCAGGTCCTTCTAATATCCTGGGCAGCCGAGGTTACCTCCTCTTGGGACCTAGGTTCCGTGTCTTTCTTTTTGTATTTAGATTTGCTGTTGTGCATAAGTAACATCCATTTACTTTTCTTTTCTCAGAGCCAGACCCCTAGCCATTGGTATTTCTAGCCATTTGTTTTATATTACATGTTTCTATTTGTACTTTTTCCATTTTAATTACTCTATTGAGATTTCTTTCGAACATTATTTTCCTATTGCCTTTGATTATTCATTCTGCTTTGTCTATTTATCTCAGGCTGAGTTACTCCTATCCCTACAATAGTTCTGCCTTTCATTTATTTGATAGGAATTATATGCTATGCACAGTGCAAGGCCTTGGAGATGTAAGGGAAAACAAGGCAGACAGGCCTCTCTATTCTCATAAAGTTTTCATATTAGTATAGAAGACAGACAAACCCAGTAAACAAATAAATAATATAATTTTAGATAGTGACATATGTAATGAAGAAAACAATATAATATAATGAAGTAGAGAGTTGAGTTAAGTAGGCAAGCTATTTTTTTTTTTTAAATAAGATGATTAAGGTCTCTCTGAAAAGGTGACTTTGAGCTGAGAACACAATAAAATAAAAATGGAAAAAGAGCACTTCAGACAGAGGGAAGAACAAGAGAGAAGGACATGAGATGGGAATGAGCTATATTCAAAGAACAGAAAGAAGGCTACTGTGGGTGTAGCAGAGCTAGACCGGGCAAGGCGGATAGGAGATGACACAGGATGCTGTTGTCCTTTCTCCTGGAGGCCACTATAGAATTCCTTATGGAAGGCTGTAAACCTTGGTACTGATTTGGGATTTTATTCTTAGGGTTATTGGAGGCCACCAGATGGTTTTTTTGCCAGGAAATGAGAAGACAGTAGTTTAAAAGATCACTCTGGCTACTGTGTTGACCATAGAACTGTGAGGGAAAAGGAACTAGTAGAAGCAAGGGAACAATTTTAGTTGGAATGGTGTTTTGACTTGTTAAATCCAAGTGATCCAGACTGACTTACACAAGGACATGTTTTATTTCACATATAAGAAATCTAGCAGAAGAGCGGACTTCAGCGTTTGTTGTTTTAGCAACTCAAGAGTATCATCAAAGAGTGCCCTCTGTCATCCCTGGATTTTATCTTCATGCTAGTCACAGATAGCTGCTATATCTCCTAAAATGACCCAGTCCAGAGATAGAAGAGAAATTATTACAACAGGTGGCAGTCTCTTAGCAAGTGTCCTGTCTTCCAAATTCGCCCCATACCTTTTTAACCAAAATTGGTTTCTCCCAAACCCATCACTTTCGGAAGCTATGGAATCATCAGTGTTTACTTGGACCAATGATTTGGGGATGAAATGAATAATAATAGGGAGTCAGCTTCGGCTGCTGTAGTCCAGAAGGAAATAAATACCAATGCCTAGCTTAATGTGTGGTGTATAGGAGGACCTCAAACACAGCTAAATCAAAACTAAAGCAAAAAGAAAAAGAAAAAAAAGAAAAAAACCTGCTTCTTTATACACTTCAGAAAACCCGATATATCCTAGAGGCATTTCTTTTTCCAAATGAGGCCGTCTTGCCTATAACACAATAAGAAGGTATTCAATTAACTTTTCCAGTTTGCTTATAAAGAGAGTATTTAATTGTCTCTTGCATGACAGGCAAAATTCTCAGATGTTTACACTGAGACCTGTGTTAGATTGCAACCATCCTATGAAGTAAGTATTTCTAAATCCACTTTTCAGGACAAAAAACTGGGCCTGATTAAACCGATGAAGGTCCTATGGCAAATTTTGTTGTTTGCCAAAGTCCATGAACATTTTTTATAATTTTAAGAATAAAATAAAGGTAGTTTTATGGTCATAGTTGGATCTGCATACCTGAGCATTCAAAAAAAAAAAAAAATTCCAAATAGATAGCTTACCTAGATCTTGGTAACTGGATCTCATTTTTAGCTTCCAAGGGCTCACTGGCAATATGAAAAGCAATAATCTTCAAATTGAACAAATAAAGATCAGAAGTGATAAATCATTTAGAAGCAGGCATATCTTGTTTATCTGACTACTCACATGTAATAAAGACAGTGACTAATTATTTTTAAAAATACTTTGGTTAGAGGAGGGTGTCGTTTTATGTATGTTGAGGAGCTAATATTTTTTGAAAGGGGTATTTTGAAAGACAAAGTCGACAAAAATTACAGACTCTTTCCACCTAAAGTCAAATTATTTATTCCACTGAGTCTGAGGTTTTGTCTTTGTGTTTTTAACCTCTGCCTCAGTGTGTGTTCTGCACAGATACTGACCAAACCATAGTTACTGAAATGTAAAATTAGGTGATTTAAAGATTCACTTCTGATTCCCAAGATACGCTCCAGGGCATACTGTGATGTGTTTTAGGGCATAAAATAATCTCAAGCTGGGCCTAAGGGGAAGAAATATCTCTGCAGTAACAATAAATATTGCATAGTGGTGAGGTGGTTAGAAAACAATGTTCTTAAAACTTTTCCCAAACAACTGTACTTTTCATAAAATCAAGTCGTAAGGCAGGAAAGTAAGCTATATCAATTGCTGACTTCACAATACAATGGAAACCCTCTAAGTTATTCAATATGTTATAAATTGTTCTCATTAGTTGAAAGATAAAATTCACTTTTTTTTTTCTAAACTAGTTTTAGATCAATGTGTGGAGCTAAAAATAAATATACAGCCTCTGGGAGAGTTTTGGTATACCCAGATTTTAATTTGTCCATGGTAATGAGGGAAAAAGGAGATGATAGCTCTTGAATGTCCAGTTCTAAAGAATGGCATGTAGCTGTAGAAAACAAGATAATTCTACCAGGGCTTTGATTGATCTGTCATTTGCATAATCAGGAGCAAAGGACAGTCTTAGAGTATAGTCTTCCAAATAACTTTTATCTGTGTTACTAGAAAACAATGAAACATTGACTCAATGCTTCCTGAACATGTTCCTTTCTACCCTCTGGCAGAGCTTCTAATAAGCGAATTGATCAGAAAACAGTGGAGGAAAGTAAGCAGAAAGAGAAACAAGGAATCTGGGTTAATTTCCAAACTGAATAATCAGCCTGGAAAAAAAGAGAATTGGCAAGGCTGTATAGAAGGTTCCATGATTCCTTCATCCCTATTGTGGCAGTAGTATGTGAGTTGGCAAGAGAGACCTCTAAATACTATGGATAAACCTAATCATTTCTCAAAGGCTCCCATTTAACTAACTGTAATTTAAGATTACACAGCCCTACCTGCCTTGCATACATCCTCTTCTGTGTTGAGTCTACAACTTGAGAACCTAACAATCATTGCTCTGAATGGTGTATTAACATGGAATGTTTTGTAGTTGGTGGCATACTTGGGGATTTGCAAGCCTGGCCCAGGAAAAAGAAAAAAATCTGTCTTCCCTCCCTGAATCATGGAAAAACTTGGGCACTACCCCAGGGGCTCACATTCCCTGATTCCCTGTTCCAAACTTCTTTTTATGATTAAAAAAAAATTCTGCTCATTTGTGTTGCTCCAAGTTGGTGCAGAGAAACGACTTGGGTGGAACTCATTGTCTTGTGTCCCAAACAGCCTAGATAGTGCCCCAAATAGCAGAGATTATTTGAATCCTTAGAAAACCTACAGAAAGACTATACTTTCAGGGATCATTTCTGTAGTTTGTTGCTAGAAAGCCTGCAGAGCTACTATAAATACATTGATTTTACATATAAGGAAATAGAACTCAGAGAGTTTAAATGATTTACCCAACTTCACACAGTGTCAGAGCCAGGATTTGTACACAGGTTGGTCTGATGCCGAAGATTATGCTGTTTCCAACATACTATGTTATCTCTCAGATTTATAGAAAGGGAGAAAAGTAAGCACCAAGAGGTAAAGTGGAAAGCTGCATTTCTAAATAGTTCTTGAATGAAGAAAAAAAAAAAAGCGGAATTAACTAGCAATTGGTTTCTGGATTTTTTTTCTCCTTTATACTTGCTAAAAATTTTTAAATGAACATTAACCACTTTTCTAATTAGTAAAAGAAGAAAAAAAAAAAGAAAGGAAAAGAATTGCTCTTTTCCATAAATGCAGAAAATGGATCTGGAAAAAAAACCAAAAAACAAAAAAGCCTGTAAAGGAATTTCGGGTAAGGAATGTTCTTCAAAGGTCAAATCATCACTGTGAGGACTGGGTCAGTTACTATTGGTTTCGTGGATTCAGTTCTTAGAATGGTCAATGTCACACAGCAACCTTGTAATTTTCTTTCCTTTGGTCTCTCCATCTGTGAGTAGACTTAACCCCTGTCATCCATCTAGGAGAATGAGATGTTCTAATGAGTACAGAGATGTGAAGTACTCTCAGAGGCTTGGTCAGAAGGCCCTGGGTGTAGAGAACAGTGGTATAAGTAAAGCTGCAAGCCAGAAAACATTCATAATTACTTGATTTATAGCCCACAAGGCTTTAAACACATCACAGAGAAATAAATGATTGCTAATGTACACTCACAGACCTTGGTATAGCATAATTGCATAATAAGAATTATATTCAGTGAAAAACCAGCCTTCGAGTTTCTCATGTGAGATGAGGAGCCACTTCTAAGTTTTGGATCACAAGCCTAGGTAAGAGAGATACACATAGAGTTTCGAAATTTAGAAAACAGGCTTTTGGATGGCAAATCTTCAGTCCCAGTGATTTCTCAATTTAGAGATATGTTGCCATAGAAAATACTGGGAACAGAAGCTTAGCTTAATAAATTACACAGATGATGTAAGGCAAAAATGCTCAATCCTATGCAATATCATCAATTGCATAAAAGAGTTGTCCTACTGTCTGGAGCAAAATAGAAAGTTCAATAGAACTTTCTATGATGATAGAAATGATCTACTCTGAGCCATCCAAAACAGAAGCCCTTAACCATGTGTGGTTATTGAGTACTTAAAATGTGGCTAGTGTGATTGAGGAATTAAAATATTTATCTTATTTAATTTTAAATAATTTGAATATAAATTTAAATAGCCACGTATGGCTAGTGGCACAAGTCTAGAGACAAGTTAATATACCAGAAGTTCTTATTTCATAGCCCCTGCTTGAAGCATGGTTAATTCCACTGGTCAGGCTGGCCTGTCAAACTCAGTAGGGTCAGGAAAGCCCTCTCAGAAACCAGATTTCGGTGAGAGAAGAGTCTTTCCCCATTATTCCATGACTCTAGAAATTCTTAAACCAGGGCATCTCCCCACAGTAAGGAATCCAAAAGCTCCCAAAGCAATTGTTGGCTTCTTCAATGGAGTGGCAAGGGACAGACTGACATAGGACTTTTAAAAAACACTGATTCATTGTGAATCCCTCTGTATGCATTCATTCACTTAAAAAATATTAAATGTCTGTCACAGCTCAGATGATGTTCTCTCAAAGGTAATTTTCCACCGTTAACACTTTGATGTGCTGCCTTTCACCTCCACTCCGTATGAACATCAGTGGGGCGGGGGAGGTGGGGCGGGATAGCATAGAGGAACCACCTTTGGGATTAGACCATCACCAAATAGCACCATTTCCCAGAACAGGGTTTGGTAAATTTTTTTACTATAAAGAACCACTCAATAAATATTTTAAGCAACATGAGCAATATCATTTCTTTTTACAACTATTCATCTCTGCAGTTGTGTAGTACCAAATAAACCACAGACAATGCAGAAGCATATGATCTTGACTGTGTTCCAATAGAACTTTATTTATAGACACTGGAATTTATATTTCATGTATTTTTTTGATATTATAAAATATTTTTATCTTGAAATTTTTTAATAATTAAAAAATATAAAAATTATTTCTTTGCTCATGGGCCATACACAGACAGAGGGCAGAATGTTTGGCCCATGGGCTGTTATAGTTTGCTGTCTTCCGGCCTAGAACATAGCACACTTTTATCCACAGTTTTACTTTCTGTAGTTTCAGTTCCCCATGGTCAACCTTGGTCTGAAAATATTAAATGAAAAATTCCAGAAATAAACAATTCACAAGTTTTAAATTGTACGCTATTCTGAGTAGTGTGATAAAATCTCATGAGTCTCGCTCCATCCTGCATGTGAATCATCCCTTTATGTCCATTATATCCATGCTCCATATGCTACCTGACCATTAGTCACTTAGTAGTCACATTGGTTATCAGATTGATTGTTGTGGTATTGCAGTGCTTGTGTTCAAGTGACTCTTATTTTACTTATAATGACCCCAAAGGACAAGAGTAATGATACTAGCAATTTGGATATGCCAAAAAGAAGCTATAAAGTGCTTTTTTTAAGTGAAAAGGTGAAAGTTCTCGACTTAATTAGGAAAGAAAAAAATTGTGTGCTAAGGTTCCTAAGATCTATGGTAAGAATGAATTTTCTATTCATGAAATTGTGAAGAAGGAAAAAGAAATTTGTGCTATTTTTGCTGTCACACCTCCAACTGCAAAAGTTACGGCCACAGTGCATAAGTGCTTAGTTAAGATGGAAAAGGCATTAAATTTATGGGTGGAAGACATGAACAGAAATGTGTTCCAATTGATAGAATGTGTCATGCCAGAAAGTACTGAGCCTATAGGCAGACTTCAGCAAGGGATCCCCTGAAATGAATGATATCAAGTCATTTACTGGAGGTAAGGGATGGATACACAGATTTGGGAATATGTTCAGACTGAAAAATAAAAAAAAAAATTATTGGAAGTAGAAAAGGGGACAAATATATGGAGAAAGAAAGAGATTTGACTTTGGGTGGTAAACACACAATGCAATATACATGTGATGTGTTAGAGAATAGTACACTTGAAACCTATATAATTTTATTAACCAATGTCACCCCAATAAATGTAATAAAAATTTAAAAAATTAGTGGAGGAAAAGAGAGAAACCACATTCATGTAACTATTATTGCAGTGTATTTTAATTGTATTTTATTATTAGTTATTAATCTCTTACTGTGTCTAATTTATAAATTAAATTTTATCATAGGTGTGTATGTAGGTATAGGAAAAAACAATATAGGGTTAGGTAATATCTGCAGTTTCAGGTATCCACTAGGAGTTTTGGAATGTATCCTCCATGGATGAGGGAGGACTACTGTAAATGAGAAAATGCCTATAATATAATATAACTAAAAATTCTTTATGAACATAATTCTATAATATTCTATCATGTATGTGTGTGTAGTGTGTGTATGTTGAATTTTACTTTTGAATTTTTAGGATTTTTTTCAAGTTTTAATCAAAAATAAGATGAATATCTTTGTAAAGACTTTTATTATGGATAATTTATTATGCAAGTTGGAAGGTGTAAATATTTAAATATTTTTACTATGGTGTTGCCAGTTTGCTTTCCAAAAGTTTTACAAGCTATATTCCACAATAGTCCTGAGTCATCTTTCAAATATTCTGTGGTATCTCTGTACCTTCATTACCTAGGGTCTTAATCTCATATTTAAAAAGTCCTTCAAATCTACTTTAAAGTAGACTGGTACATCCTAGCTGGAATTTTCTTAACCAGCTGAAAAGTGTGTGTATATATTTATTAAATTAAAAAACTCCTACCAGGAATCATACTCTTCTGCCATTAAAACAATAGGCATGAGTTTACTCGAAAATATATGAAAGGTTAGTCTTATATGGCATATATAGATTTAGATATGCCATGAGCCACAAGAGAGTCTCTTCTTGAGAACTTGAAGAGCCTAGGCAAGAATTGGTCCTGAATGATTTAGACTATTTGGAGCCTTAGAATGGGTTTAGGTTCAAGTTACATTTATGAAATATCTACTACAGCATAGGTCTCCAAGACTAACCAGCTCATAAATCAGTGAGCGAGAGGCTGAGATCAAGTTTTATCCTTCTGTAGAGAAATGCATAACTAAAGCTAAATGTAGTTAATTTAAATGTAAAAATATACTTTACATTTAACAACATTTTGTTATTAAAATGTCTTTTCTTCTGAGAAACTATGCTGTTCTATAATTTTTTTTCACAATATTTGACAAAATAAGCAACATCACATCCTGTGGGTCTTACCTAAAACAAGATATGTATATTTGAATATATAGTACCTTTATATTTTATATATTACATATGTAATCTATTTTATACGTAATGTGCATATATTTTATATATAAAATTTTCATGAAATCTACAAGTCTAGAATTATTGTGTTTAACATTATTGTGTGTGTTTAACATTAACAATCTGTGCTAATTGCTTCAAAATATCATAATTTACTTTTTATAGCCATTTGAGTTAGGTATTATAATCTGTTCTTATTTACAGATAAAGAAATGCAGGCTAAGAGAGGTTAAATAATTTACCTCAAGTCACACAGCTACCAGGTGGCATAGTTGAGACTTAAAATTTAAAGGCTTTTTCGCTGTCTACTCTGCTTCTTTATATGCTACCACATAAATAATAATAAGATTATTAGTGATAATCTGAAGTCCCTTCTAACCCCATGATTCCAATCATTTAAAAATTGGATTGTTTATTATTGTGTTATGAAAATAGCAGAAAAAACAAATATGAAATATTGAAATATTAATTTCTATAATATGGCTATTTTTTCATGGACTTATTTATGATTTTTTATGGGTGTCTGCATAGTCCTATTATGCATATTCTACCACCTGACAAAGGGTACAAAATTATATCAGAACAAGTCTTTTGAGTTGTGCCATCTTTCCCAGAGTGATTTCTCTTCAGTTATCATATAGTCATGGGACAGCGGGAACGCCATTGTGACTTTCTTTCTTACACTAGTAATGGTGTGTTAATGTACCAGTTGGGATTGAAAGTGATGGATAATATTAATTAATATTAAATAAAAGTTATAATAAGTTTCTCAAAGGAAAAAGACACTAAAGAAAAGTGCACAATGGTAAGTTTTCTTTGAGGGGAGCTCTGGGAAGGGAAGTTTAATCAGACATTGTGGGCTATGATGGAATTGTCCAGGTGAAGACCGAGAGGACAGGAAGATCACCTGGAAAAAAAAGCAGCACACGAGGGCTTCGAGATGTGATGATCAAGAGACGAATGGCTTAAGTGGAGGCTGTCGCTGGGGTTGGAAGCCAAAGTATGTGGGACATTTAAAATTTTTTATCCCCATAGTAATGAGAAGCAAAGTGGAGGCTTAAGCAGCAGAATCGCATGGTGAGATTTGCATTTTAATAAGGTTACTTTGGCTGCATGTTAGGAGAATGGATTAGAAGAAGAGAAAATATGCAAAGCAGTCATTTTAATAATCTTGTTGAGCCATGATTGAGGCTTAAAGTAAGGTGGTGACAGTGAAGATGGAGTAAAATTGATGTTTATGAGCATTATCCAGAAGACAAAATTAATGCTTGAGCTTCTGGGGACAGCAGTTTATCCTCTTTCTCTATCCTCTGAGTTTGGAATAAATTGAGGAAAGTTGACCCATGAGACAATTACATCATTCAAGGGAAGCTTAGGTGTGTGACCAATTCTTTCCTAATGCATTCTGTCCAAGTCTAGAATGTGAAATGACCCACTAAGGGAGTTTTATAGCCCATAGATCCACTTTCCTTGGATTGGTATCTCATATCTGTGCAGGCCCCATCACAGGGACAGAGAGAGAGAGATGGGCTTCCAAACCGCCTCTGCAAGCCAAAGCTGGGCTCTGACTCTGGTATGAGTCCACCTGGAAGCAGAAGGGCAGAATGCACATGCTTTTTTTAAAAAAAACATTTATTGAGATAACAATTTACAAAGCGTGATAGGCAAATTAACAGATGCTCAAAGATGTCCATAACTTAACCCTGAAACCTCTGAATATGTTATCTTCTCTGATGAAAAGAACTTCACAGATGTGATTAAAGTTAGGGATCTCGAGATGGGTATTGTATCCTGAGTTATCCAAGTGGGTTTAGTCTCATGACATGAGTTCTTAAAAGCAGAGAACCTTTTCTGATTGGGTTAGAAAGATTTGACAGGGTACTAAAGGTAAGAGATGTGTGAGTTTGCTTACTTCAAAGATAGGAAAGTAGTACACATACCATAAAATTTACCTGTCTAAAATGAAAAATTCAGTGTTTTCAACATAATTGCACATGAAGTAATTGTGTCTTTATAGATTTGCCTGTTCTAGACATTTAATGTAAGTGAAGTTGTACAATACGTGGTCTTTTGTGACTGGCTTCTTTCAGATACTCTAATGTTTTTGAGGGTCATCTGTGTTGTGGCACGTATTAGTCCTTAATTCCCTTTTATTGTTGAATAGTATTTCACCGTGTGGGTGTACCACATTTTGTTTATTCATCAGTTGATGAGCATTTAGGTTGTTTTCACTTCGCTATGATGAATAATATTGCTATGAAATTCATGTACAAGTTTTCATGTGCACATAGTTTCATTTCTCTGAGACATAACTAAGAGTGAAATTTCTGGATCATATGGTAACTCTTTGTTTAATATTTTAGGAGCTGCCAAATGGTTTTCCAAAGTGGCTGCACTATTTTACATTTCTACCAGCAATGTATGAGGGCTCCAATATCTCTACACCCTCACCAGCACTTGTCTGGTTTTTTTTTTATTATTATATTCATCCGAGTGAGCATGAAATAGTATCTCATTGTGATTTCAACTTGCATTTCTCTGATAACTAATATTGTTGAGTATCATTTCATGTGCTTATTGGCTATTTGAATAATTTCTTTGGAGAACTATTCAGATTTTTAGCTCTTTTTAAAATTGGTATTTATCTTTTCATTGTTGAGTTGTAAGAGATTGTCTTTATATAGTCTAGATAGAAATCTCTTATAACATATACATAATTTGCAAATATTTTCTCCTACTCTGTGGGTTGTCTTTTTCACTTTCTTCATGGTGGCCTTTGAAGTATGGAAGTTTTTGATTGCTATGAAGTCCAACTTATGCAATTTTTCTTTTGCTGCTGGTGCTTTTGGAGTAATATGTAATAAATCATTGCTAACCCAAAGTCATAGAAGTTTATGCCTTTGTTTTCTTCTAAGAGTTTTATAGTTTATTAAATCCATTTTTAAATTATCAATTACAGTTAGATCTCTAATCCACTTTTAGTTAATTTTTATATATAATATGAGGTAGGTGTTCAACTTCATTCTTTTGCATGCAGATATCTATTGTTCCAGAACCATTTATCAGAAAAACTATTCTTTCCTCTATTGAATTGTGTTGGTCCCTTTGATGAAAATCAATTGACTATAAACAGGAAGTTTTATTTAGGAATTCTTAATTAGAATTAATAATTCCACTGATTTATTTGTCTTTCATTGTGGCAGTATTACCCTGTCTTGATTACCATAGTTCTTTAATAATTTTAAAATTGAGAAGTATGAATCTTCCAATGTTGTTCTTCTTTCTCAAGATTATTTTGACTATTCTGCATTTTCATAGGAATTTTAGTAATAGCTTGTCAATTTCTATATTGAAACCAGCTGGGATTTCAATAAAATTTGTAGGGAATCTGTAGATCATTTGCAGGTAAATGTTAATAATGAAATATTCTGATCCATGAACATAGGATGTCTTTCCGTTTATTTAGTTCTTTAATTTCTCTCAATAATGTTTTGTTTGTACAAAACATTATTGAGAGAATGTATATATAATGTTTATATATGTACCAGTCTTGCATATTTTGGTTATGTTTATTTCTCTGTGTTTTAGAATGTACCAGTTTATAATGTACCAGTCTTGCATATTTTGGTTATGTTTATTTCTCTGTGTTTTAGAATGTGCCCACTGTTGCAACATAAGCAGCCAAAGAGGGAAATACAGAATGGCCTGGCTCCTTCTCCTAAACTCATCAATAAGGCAATTTATTTCTTCTCCTCTGAGGAGGGTGAGGAGAGGAGGGATGGAAAGAGAACTGAAAGTGTTATTTTAATATAATTCTCTCCTAGGACCTGAAGTTCTTTAAGGCAACGTGACCAAAGAGAAATAGCGATTCTCTCTATTAAGGAGAAACAGATTCTAGATCGGAGGTGACAGTTAAAGGAGAAGAAGGTATCAAAAATAATTTCCAAGTTTCTGTGTGAACAGTTGGATATATAGTAGTACTATTAGATGGGGGAACATTCAGATTAAACAGTTTTGGAAGAAGAAATTGAGATGGGTTTTGGACAAATTAGATTTAAGGTGCCTCTGAAATGTGTGAACAAGGATGAATGTGTAGTTAACTGTATAGATATGGACCTCATAGAAGGCTAGCAGCAAGGTTAATTTGGCTTAATTAGCATATCAATGGTAAATGAATATGTGCAGAGCAGTTGGAATCATCTAGGGAAGTTTATATGAGAAGAGAACCTAGAACTAAGTTTTAGGAAATTCCATCATTTACTGGTGAGGTTGAGCAGGATGAGTTGGGGAAGTCGAAAAGAGGTAGAGATATCTATGGTCGGAGGAAACAGGAGATAGACGTGACCTGAAATCAAGAACAGAGAATATTTCAAACAGGAAGGAGCATGTCGAATACCATAGAAAAGTCAGGTAAACAGAGCTAGACCAAATTTGGTGATATTGAGGTCATTGTTGACCTTGGCGAGAACTATTTTAGGGGATTTGTGGTAGGCTGGGAGACAAGATTCCGAGGAGCTAATAAAGGGACGAAAGGGACGAAAATAGAAGTAGTGACTGTGAATAAAAACATAGAGTGGTAATGGGTGGGAGAAATAAGTTGAAGATTTTTTTTTTTCTTTTTAAGAGAAGAGAAACTTAAGAATGATTAAACATTGAGGGCAAAGAGGCCACAGAGAGAAAAAGGATGAAAATGAATTAATGTGGTTGAGCATCCACAGGACTAGGTTCTTAAAAAGGCAGTACTGTCAGAGGATCCACGGTACAGATGGATAGATTATCCTTTTAAATAAAGAGATCATCTATTCTTCACTCTGGAAGGATACGACATGTGTTGATGCATGTACCTTTTAGGTTTGCTCTTTGCAAAGGCTTCAGTGTTCACTGTAAAGGAGGAAGATGAGGTCCCCGATTGAAAAGGATTGGGCAGGTGTGGGAGGCTAGAGATTTAAGGACAGTAGAGAGCTGGGCGTACTACTCATGATGAATGGAAGAGTGAGTCAACAAAAGAGACATCACAGTATTGCCAGATGTTATTGAGGGCTCGGTGTTTGTGTGTGTCAGAGCAGATATTATTGAGGGAGAGATAGGCAAGTGATGTGATAGACCCTAAATGCCAATGACTGGGGCAATAAACCAAAAACGGAGATTAGTGGGCCTAGACTAAGGTCCCTGCTCACTCTTTCTTGTTTCCAAGAACAGGCTAAAATTAGTAGAACCATCTTCCACGTTGGTATTTGAGAAGGACTTGATGATTATGGGCAACAGTAGCCAACTGCTCATCTTTATTTCCCCACGAGGCTAGACAGTGCTTCCAGTTTTGTTCTCTTACAAAGAAAGAGCCAAGGGCAGCTCTGTAGAACAAGGATTCCTACCTTAGTTTACCCTTCCAGCTGCCTGATGTTAACAGCCCAGAGTATTTTCTTACAGTCATATGATTGTAACTACAATTCAGAATAAGATTCCAGACAGGAATTCGTGTCATCCAATTACAAAAGGTCATTGCACTAATCCTGAGCTGGAATGGGGGTAGGGAGAGATGCAAATAGCAAGGCTGATTTTGTCAAATGGTATGCAAGGGCATGTGGCGAGCTGGTGGTCTCCACCTTATATCCTTGGTTGTGATCAGATGTATGGGGGAGGAAGCAGTTACACTAAAAGTTACCATGAGGTTAACTGTATTCAATAGCAAGCCTTCTCTAGCCATAAAGAATTCCAGAATGCTGTGGCAGCCTTGCTGTATTACCCTCCTCCTCATCTCCTCCTGGTGAGACTTTTATGTGTGTGTGCCTTGGCAACCTCACAGTTACCCTGTGAAGCACATGGCAGTGGAAACATTTATCACATTATGTGCTGAAAAAAGTAAAAGAAATGGGAGTTGGCTGAACTGAACAAGTAAAGCAGGACTTGTTGATCAAGCAGTTGAATTAACTGTCAGATAATACGCAGGTGGGGAACACATTTGTCACTGGACTAAAATATTAGGCATGTTTCTTTCTGTATGTGTTTTAAGGAAAATTAGTTGTCTTAAAATGTTGTAAGTAAAAACTCTTAATGACGGGGTATAAATGAACACTTTTGGTGGAAAATCAGAATGTATTTCAATTACTATTAATCTGCCATGCTTCGTAAATGTCCAATATTTAGAAGTGACACAAGCTCATTTTGATTAGGATGTTTGGAAATATTTTACTTTCAAGTAATTGACTCAGGGTAATAATAGTCGAAAGTATTAACAGCCTGGTCATGGTAATAATAATAATGATAATGATTATTGTAGCTACCATTTATTAACTTTGGACTAGTCACTCTGCTAAGCACTTTGCATGCATTGTATCTGTCTAAGCCACACAACAATCTTGTGGGCTGGTGCTGTTATTTTATGGTATTTATTTCACAAAAGTCTATTTAACCAGCAAGCAAACTGGGCAATACTAAAATTTCAGGGCTGGAATTCTTCAGTATATCTGTCTCTAGAGTCCATGTTCTCTTGTGCTGTGCCATTTCCTCTGTGACTGTACTGTCTCCATGCCTCCGTTTCCTCTGTATAAAATAAAAATATTTAATAGCATCAAGCTCGTGGGGATTTAAAGATTAAATGACCCAATACATGTAAAATGCTGATAAAAATGCCAAGTACAAAGAAAATACTGGAGTCAGCGTTAGTTGTTTGACTGCACTAGAGGAGATGTATCTATTAGAAGTTTTGCTACTTGTGTTGTCTCTCCTGATAATCTGTCAACTTGTTCTTTGAATTGCCTTTCTTGCAGTCGCTTGAATAAGGCTGACCTATCCACCAACTCTTTGTTGAGATCAAAAGCTAACATCAGCTAGCTGGTGCACAAGACTGCAGTTTATAGAAATAGAATAACACAAAGCCTATATGGCTCAGAAGGAAACCACATCCGTAGCCATGATTTTGTAACAATGTGCTTTATTCGGCTAAACAAAGTCTGTGAAAAGGAAAGGTGGTGTTCGGCAACAGGCTCTTTGAGGAGAATGTGGTTCATTAAAACCACAACTTTCTAACATGGGGCAGCAAAATCAGGACCAGAATGAGAAACTTTGTGAAGGTCCATCAGTATGAGGATTTCTAGGATGTGAAATTAACTACAAGTGAAAGAAACCAGACAAAAAGGGAACATTAATGAATCTAAATAATAGCTTATTTTTTTCTTATTTTTATTTTTAATCTCAATGGAAATTGTTTGAATGCTTCATCATTAAGTATAAGTTTATTTTGTAGGAAAATTTTAAACCACAGATTCAATTTTTAAAAACAGTCATAAGACCATTAATTTTCTGTTTCTTCATTGGTCGATTTTACTAAGCTGCATTTTCCTAGAATTTGCTTTCAAATATGTTGTCATAAAGTTGGCCATGACATTCTTTTATTATCTTTGAAATATCTGCAACATTTTTAGTTATGTCTTCTATTTTACTTTTTATTTTGCTTATAAAAATGTTCTCTTATTTTCTTGATAAAACTTGCCAGTGTTTTTTCAACTTTATACGTTTATAAGAATATTTTTAATTTTATAAAAGCCAACTATATTATTTGCAGATTATTTCTATATATATCCTAAACCTGTACTAATAATTTTTTACATTCTCCTGTTACTGTGGGTAAACTATCTGTGCTCAAAGCTAAGTCTAACCCCTTCCTTTGTGCAGTAAGTTCCATTCCTTTCTCCTACCCAAAGGCATCGGTCTGACAATTCTCCTTTCTCTCTCTACATCATCATATTCCTGCCTTGTTATTGGAATATTTCCATCAGCATAAAACGTGTTCTTATTTCTTTATCTTACAGCAACAACCAGACAATATTCTCATGACCTCACTACTTCTTCCAGCTGCTTCCCTATTTCTCTCTTTCCCTCTACAGCAAAACTCCTTTTGAAAGTTGTCTGCACTTGCTGTTTTCAATGTATCCTCTCCGTTTTTACCTTGAACCCATTCTAATCAGGCTTTGGCATCAACCCCTGCTCTGAAACTCCTTTTCTCCTGGTCATCAGCACAGCTAAAATCTGGTTGTCATCTCTTGGTTCTTTTCCTATGTGCCTGCTCTGTAGCATTTGACACGATTGTTTATTCTCTTTCCTTCCCCTGCTTCCAGCACACCACGCGTACCTGATATTCCTACTCTACCTCTGGCTACTGTCTCTCCATCTCTTTCGCTAGTTCTTTCTCATCTCATCAATGTCTAAAATTTGAAGTATCCTATGGCTTAATCCTTGGACTTCTTTTATCTCTCTGCACCACTTTTTGGTGATGTCATCTTGTATCTGGGCTCCAAATATTAATGTATATTCTAATAACTCCAAAATTATATCTCTAATATCTTTCTTCAGCATACCACTGTTAACTTCATTTGCTACATGGCCACCATAAACCCCAATATGACTGGTAGACCAAGTGGCATTTAGGGTTCCTAGAAGTCAGAGTTAGTTCAAAGCCAGTGCCTCATAATTCCCAAGGGGTCTGGGTGTGTCCTTTTCTCATAGCACGGTCATGCTCATAAATACCTAGAATACATATATGTATATATACACATATATACATGTGGCAGTGTAGTAGGCTCTACCTTCAAATGAACTTAGCTTCTCCTCCTTTAACCAAGGGATTCTAGGCTTATCTGTAGAAACTGAGTGAGAGTCTATGACACTACATTGTATTAACTCATGCCTGATTATTAGACTTGAAATTGTTCTTATTTTAAAGATCAAGTAACATTTTAGTAAGCTGTCTCTGTATTTCATTCCTAGAGACACTAATCAATTTGCTACTGCCAAAGGTATCTGCAAGTTGAAACTCACTGATTACCACTTTATTCCTTCTGCCCATTATGGTAAATGCATCCATAATGTCTATTAGTTAAGCACTGACACTTGGCCTCTGCAACTGCAGGTTCCCATTGAAGAGCAGGGAGCACATCTCAGGGCAGCATCTCCCACTTCTGTTCCTACAAAGGACAGCAACCAGAGAGCTTCCCCAAGATTTTGGTTCTCTTCTCACCAATGTGAGAAGAGTATCCTTAGAGCTCTCTCGGGGAATATACTGTGGGTCAAGGGTAGTGGTGTGGGAATGTAGGTCGCATATAATAAATCTGTTCTAACATTCTTTATCTCCCCAAGACTTTTGGACCTGCTGTTCTACATTTTGACAGGGATATTCTGGTGTCTCAATCCCATTAAATGAAGACTCTCAGAGTCAAGTGTCACTCAACCAAAATGAACTATTAGAACCACTTACTATCAACGCATTCGATCCAGAAAGCACTCATAAATACATCACCATCAACAAGTTTGGTCCTTTCCAAAATACTGTTCCATCCTCCTTGGTCTAATACCCTTATAATACTTCCAAAGCATTCCCCATGTCCTCTCTGTAAATGTTCCAGTGGCTCAGAGGATGGATCCCACACCACAGTACTGAGGGACAGTAACCATTTGGTTTCCCAAGGACCTGCTCAGTCACCACAATCAATCGCAAGTGATGCTTGGATTAATCACATGCCAATGCAGGTCATGGATCAGTAACAATCCACTTCCCATTAACAAGTAGCTTAACACTCATGCAAGCCCACAAAAATGACAAAATTAACCATAAGTGCTATGTTAATGGTCTGTTTCATGAGACTGTTCCTAGTGACAATATCTTTATTAGTTAGGGTTCATCAAATACAAAGCATATCAGTTTTTAAACAAATTATTTAATTTAGTGAATTATTAATTATGTCTAAAATTATTATGTATGTAACAGAAAAAGGAGAGAGAGAGAGAAGGAGAGAAAGAAGGAGAAAGAGAGAAAACTCTAAGGTGTCACAGAGGTAGCAATTGCAGGAAGCAGCTACCACCATTAGTGCTGGGGGCAGGGGACAAAGGGGAGAGGTTGGAAATTTTAATCCCTAAAGCTGGAGAAATGAACTCAAGTGCTGAGATTCAGACTTCTGACAAAGTGGCTCTGCTTAGCTGGTGCCATCATCGCATGTGTGTGTGTGTGTGTGTGTGCGTGTGTGTGTGTGTGTGTGTGTGTGTGGGCCAGGAAGTGGGTGATGAGGATGATTTCACCAGTATTGGAAGAACTGGATTCAGCTGCTATTACTGAAAGAGACTGCAGCTACCAAGGTGAAAAGCATTGCTAAGGGGGATACTCATGGGAATAAGAATAGTTAGGAAACAAACAGAAATCCTGCAGCAAACAATTGGCAATACTTTGGGGCTTGTTCTGATGTTGCAATCGAGCTACGCTTTAAAAAAAGTTATAGTGTAGAAAATCACTGTTAAGGCAAAATAAAAAATAAATTCTTAAACACAGCTGAAAATAACACACATCCAATATAGACAAAAGAGTGGTAGAAGATGTCACTTTTCCATTCCTCCTACTTTGCATGCATGTATAAAAGCCAAACATCTGTATGTCTGCATATGTACGTAAGCAAAACATTTTGCATTCATCTATATAAACACACAATTTATATTTGCTTCCATATGATATTCCTTGACTAGAAAATTAGTAAGAGTATAATGTCGAACTATCACCTTTTATTGTGTATTTATCTAGTATACTTTGGAATGAAAAATGTTATTCTGAAAAAAAGGGGTTGTCCAAATACAGTTTAATTTTTCAAGAGCTGTAATGGTAAAGAGTTGTTAAATAAAGTTATATGAGATTTAAGTGTGGTTTCTGGGGAAGAAGAAGTAAATAAAACTGCTTTATTTTCAGACCACAAATATATTTATCTTGAAAATCTTAAGGAAAACCTTATAAAATTGCTCACTAATATGAACTTAGCAAAGTTGCAGGGTGTCTGGTTAATGCACAAAAAAATAATTGTATTTCAATTTATAAGCAGTAAACAATTGGAAATTGATATGTAAAAAGTATCATTTATAATAGCAATAAAAGTATGAAGTACTTAGGAATGAATTTATAAAATATGTGAAATTCATATACACTTTAAAATACACTTTATTAACTGTAATATTGCTGGAAAAGATTAAATATGTTAATATTAACTTATCATTAATTTAATATAGTCAATTATCAAATATATTAAATTAATATAATATAAATATTAATATTAAAATATTAAAGAATTATATTTATCAGAGGAATGTAAAATAAAACCAAAAATAGATACTATATAGGTACACTATAATGGCTAAATTAAAACATACTGACAATACTGTTGGTGAGGATGTGAAATAACCACACAGCTCGCACATTGCTTTTGGGAATAGAAAATGGTACAGACACTTTGGCAAACAGTTTTGCAGTTGTTTATAAAGTTAAACACACACCCACCATATAATCCAGCAATCCCACTCCTAAGTATCCAAAGAAATAAAAACATATTCATATCCACACAATAAATTATACAGAAATATTCATAGAAACTTTGTATGTAATAGCTAAGAACTGGAAACAAATCAAAGACCCATTAAAAGCATTATGCTAAATAAAAGAAGCCAAATACAAAAGACTATATGATTGCATTTACCTAAAATTCTAGAAGAGTCAAAACTACAGTGATAGAAAGCAGACCAGCATATTTTAAAGTCTGGAGTTTGGGGAAGAGAATTAACTGCAGAAGGAGAAAGAACTTTTTGAAGTGATGCAAATATTCTGGATCATGACTGTGTGGTATTTCTATAACTGTGTACATCATTGGATAATCTCAACAAATTGATCGTTTAAGGTTGGTGGATGTTATTGTAGATAAATTATTCATTAAAAAGCTGATTTTTAAAAATTTGTAGAAGAAAACTAAATTGTCTTTCATGAAAGTGAGAGTAATATACCCTTTTATTCAGAAGGTAGTCTAATGCCTCTTGTTACTTTCTGAGGACTCAGAGTGAGAAGACAAAATGAAAGAGAATTAAACTCTCAAAATTTTCCTTAGCTTTGGGGAAAATAACCATAAAATATAAGTCCATGTGTTCATTCACCACGGAAATAAGACTGTCTTAAAGCATATTGTTTTGTGTTTTCGGAACATATTTCAAACTCCCTTAAAACCCCATTCTAAAATTATTATTTTAGGTTCCGTTTTCACTTGATATTTTAATAATTGGAGTGTCAAGCTTAATACTATTTATTAGTGAATATGTAGATATTCTGTGCTGTGTCATCTCTAAAAGAAAAAAAAAGCTCCGTTTTCTATTGCTTTTATATGTATCTGTCAGAAATGACAAAAATACACTTTGCTTTATTTTGTTATGATTCTGAAGTTTGTGGAAGCCTTTACATTTATAATATGATATTTGAGAGGAAGGCTTGTTTACTTTAAAGGATAAATGGCATTTGCTTAGCTGTATGTGCTATACTAGGTTTATACATATATATACATATATATATATACATATTAGTGTAACTTAATTATACATATTAGTGTAACTTAATTTAGTTTTGACTTATTTAGACAGTAGGTATTATTCTTTTTTTTTAATTATTATTTTTTGGATGACAAACTGAAGCTAAGAAAGATGAAGTGATGTACTCAAGCTCACAAAGCCATGAAGTGGCAGAGTGGGAATATAAACAAGACCTGTGTGGCTGACTCCAAAGTCCACCTTCTTTTTCATCCTAGCACACACTGCCTCCAAAACTAAAGAAGTGAAGGATGAAGGGGAGAGAAGAAGAATGATGTCCTGCTCTGGGGGATAGTAAAAATCTATGGGCTTCAGAACATATACTTGTCCCAGGCAGAGAAAACCTAGAAGTTCCAAGCGTTCTGAGCACCAGGAAACACCAGTGTTTGTGCAGCACAAATTAAATCAGTTTCCCTGAGGACAGACCCGGGATTGATATATGTTTATGTGCGTATATATCTGTGTATGTAGGCACACATTGTATCAGTCTGTTCAGGTTACCGTAATAAAATTCCATGGCCGCCTAAACCACATTTATTTCTCACAGTCCTGGAGGCTGGAAGTCAAAGGTTGGAGGAGGGTGGGAGTAAAGGTGAGTTCGGAGGCAACAGGGCAGTGGTTTCCTGACTCTGGAGCTGGATTTCCTGGGTTTGATTCCCTAACCTTCCCTTCACTAGTTGTAACACTTGGGGTAAATATATATAATTTTCTCAGTGCCTTCAGTTTCCTTATCTGTACAATGGGGATAAAAGTAGAACTTATCATTTAAGGTTGTGTGAGATTAAATTAATCAAATCATGTTAAGCGCTCAGAACAGTGCCTGGATAATAGAAAGTGCTCGATGAATGTTGGCTCTTGTTATTGTTTTATTATTAGTAGTAGCAGTCGTAGCACAAGGAGAGAAGGAGAAGCGGCAGTAGTAACAGTGCTTTAGACGAGAAATGATTGGATGCTAAACGAAAAAAGTCGCAGTGGGGAAGGAGAGGGGAAAGAATTTTGTGTATTATTTAGGTGTTAAGTCTTGGTAGCACTTTGATTTAGGAGGGGGTAAGAAGATAGCGTGGGCACTGGCTAGATAATGGTGCCCTTTCCTGAGATGGGAACCACGGGAGGAGACACTGATTTTAATGGAACAGTTGGTTTCAGGTTTGTCTATATTGCGTTTGAGACACATCTGCTGTATCCCCAGAGAGATTCCCATATTCAGTAGGAAAGGTGCACAGGTTGGGCGTTGGGAGACAGAGACGGGATTAGATTTGAGATGAATATCTGTAAGTCAAGAGTATATTTACAAGTAAGGACATCTTTTAGGTGCCCCACATTTTTAAAATTGATAATTGGGAAAATAATTAGAAAAAATGAGAGCAAAAAATAGCTTAAAATATTTTAAGCAGAAGAGGAGAACAGAGGTCTCAGGACTCAGCAAAAATGCAATGGAAGGTGCAACCTCAGGAAGAGGACATGGTACACCGGATATCTCAGGTGGAACCAATAATGTCCACTATGTCTGTCAAACTACAGAAGTAGATTCATATTGACTAGGTAATATCTGCATTTCCCAGACCATGGAAGGAAGAGTATACAAAGAGGAATTTTTACCTTTAAAGTCACAGATGACATTCCAGTGTAAGGTGAGGGAAATGTCACATTTGAAACCCATGTTGCTTTTGATAAGTTTCTTTTGAATACGAGGCCAAAGTAGTTCCACCGTGTATAATGCTAGCTTTGTAAGAAGAGCTGATTTATTTTAAAGCTTTAAAAGAAAGACCAAAAAAGAAAAAAAACAAGTACATATAATTATCATAGAAGGCTCTAGAAATTGATCTAGAAATTAAACACATTAGAAAAATTAAAGAAAGTAAATATAATTGTTCTGGGGTCAAGAGTTTCTGTTCCTCTGCCAGAATTAGGTAAAAATTAAAAAACAAAACAACAACTGTGCAGTATATTTACAAAGCTAGATGTGTAAGGCATATAATATTACTTTATTCCTTTTAAATCAAATTAAATTGGGCTGTAAACTTCAATACCACAGGAATAATGGTAAATTTATTATGAGTTATTATAATTGGGACTTCCTCCCTATTTACAAGTGTTAATGCAAAAAATCTTTGGCCGAGTAGGTGTTTTGGGGCTTCATTCTAGTGAGCACTAAACACCCCAAGATCCTTTAAATCCAGGGGTGCTGTTGCTCTTTTCCATGCAACCCTCAGGGTCTAGGAATCTGAGATTTCAACCTCCAATCTCATTCCTAGAGAAAATATACTTCAAGAATGAAGGGGAAAATCAGAGATGATTTTAAAATGAAGGAAAATTACTGGGTATTTACCCCAAAGACTTGAAAACCCGTATCCGAAAAGATATTTGCACACCAATGTTCGTAGCAGCATTATTCATGGTGGCCAGAACATGGAAGCAACCGAAGTGTCCTCCAATAGACGATTGGCTAAAGAAGCTGTGGTACATATATACAATGGAATATTACTCAGCCATAAGAAGAGATGAGATACTGCCATTTGCAACAACATGGATGGACTTAAGATAATCATGCTAAGCGAAATAAGCCAGATGGGAAAAGTTGAAAATCACATGATATCACTTATATGTGGGATATAAACCTAAAAGCAACAAATGAACAGGACAAACAGAGACTCATGGACATGGACTATAGGCTGGTGGTTAACAGAGGGTAGGGAAGAGCGGGTAGCGGGGAGGTAGACAGGGTAAAGAAGGTCAAATATGTGGTGACAGAAAGAAATCTAACTATGGGAGGTGAACACACAGTGTAAATATATATATGCCTTACTGTTTAAATACATACATACATACATGCATGCATACATAAATAAGGGAAAAAAATAAAATGAAAGAAAATAGAGAATTTGTTGCCAGGAGATCTACCTTAAATCAATAACTAAAGGAAGTTCTCTAAATAGAAATTATGTTTAATGGTTGAAACAAAATTATTACACTGTCTGATATGGTTCTAAACATATGTAGAGAAAACATTTATTAAAGTTATAAGTGGACGAGGGTAAAGGTAATGTTTCTATATGTCACTTAAACCGCTGGAATAGTAATATCAAGTAGACTTGACAATCTTGTTGAAAATCAATTGACCATAAAAAAAGGGTTTATTTCAGTATTCTTAATTTTATTCCATTTGTCTTTATGTCTGTGCTTATACTGGTACCACAGTTTTGAAATTAGGAAATGTGAGCCTTCCAATTTTATTTTTCTTTTTCAAGATTATTTTGGCTACTCTATCTCTTGTGTTTCTATATGAATTTTAGGAGCAGCTTGTTCATTTTTGCAGAGAAGTCAGCTGGTATATTGATAGGGATTGTATTAACTTTATGGATCAATTTGGGGAATATTGTCATTGTAACAATATTAAATGTTCTGATCCATGAACACAAATGGCTTTTCCATTGGTTTAGGTATTTAATTTCTTTCAATTATGTTTTATAGTTTTCAGAGTTTAAGTTTTACAACTTCTTTGTTAAATTTATTCCTGAATATTTTATCCTTTCTGATGCTATTTTAAGTGGAATTGTTTTCTTGATTTCATTTTTTATATGATCATTGCTACTGTATAGAAATATAATAATTAATATTCATATTTTTATATATCTTGCAACCTTGTTGAACTCATTGATTAGCTCTAATAGTTCTTTAGTAAATTTCTAGAGGATTTTCTATATACAGGATCACATTTGGCAAATAGAGATAGTTTTACTTCTTCTTTTCCAATCTGGAGGCTTTTATTTAAATTCCCCAGTGAGGACCTCTCCTACGATGTCACTTAGAAGTGGAAAGAGTGAACGTCTTTGTCTAGTTTCTGATAATCACCATTAAATATGATGTTAGTTGTGGATTTCATGTAAGTAACTTTTTGTATATATTTTTAACACCAAGGCAATCATACCAAGTTTGTTAATTTTTAGCTTGATTTTCCACCCAATATAACCACAAACATTTCTCCATGTCATTAAATAGTCTTCTGTATGTCACCGTAATGCCTGCACACAATTCTGCTGTATGTAGTCACCTTTTAAAATTAATTCTCTTGTCATTTCTCTAAGGTTAGTTATTCTAAAAATGATTCTATAAACTCAGGTGGTTGTATCTATGATTGTTTATTTAGGCTAAGATCTGAGAAGTAGCATATCTGGATCAAAAGGCATAGATTTTTCTAATTCAATTTAATATTTATTGTACTCATGTTTTCCCTCCAACTGAGTAGTCAGCTTCTTTTAGAACAGAGTCCAGCTTTTACTTCCGGGTGACCTTCAGAGGACCCAGGACAGAACCACTCACCTGAAAGTGCTTAGGGAATATACTTAAGTGACTGGTATCTCTTTGCAACAAATTGTTTATTCTTAAACATCCCCATTGTATCTAGGATGTTTCAGTGTTTTCCTTTACTATGCTTTGATAATTTAAAATACCATGTATACGTATCCATTGATAACGTTTTTATTTATTGTTTTTTTACATCCCTTATTCAACTGTACTTTATACTGATTACTTCTATGATATCTAGTTATCAAAGCTATTTCAAGTCTTTCTTTTTTTTCTTTGTATTCCAGGCTGAGAAGAGAGTATCAGGAATTTGGCCCTTAAGAATACATTGTTTAATAGTGCAGGGCTTGGTGAGTAAATAAAGTTGGTAGAAAGTTTGGTTTCTTTTAAGATTATAGCTGGATTGAATGAATATCTTTAGCTTGTCTAAACAATCATCACGAGAAATAATGAAATCTTGCAACTAGATACACACAAATTGACTGAGAAATTGGGTGTGTGTAGTAGACAGTTTGCAGAGGTAGGGTTGTGAGAAACAAGCTGAGTTAAAGAATGGAAGGCAAGGAGCCATTTGAAAGAACAGGAAAGGGGCCAAAGAAAATTCATGAAAATCTGCACCAGATGAATCAAACAGGAAAAGATAATGATTATTAACTGTTAACAGTCTGAACTTTCATGCTAGTAGAGTTTATTATAAATTTCTGTTTGGGGATCACTGCGCTCAAGAACAAATGACATTTTGTTTTTAAAAAAGAGAAAGACATAGTCCTTGTGTTGAGCTCTGTTTTACTCAAAGTTGTTTTCCAAGGAATGCTGTAAGAGTCTTTTTGAAATGCCACATTTCGAAGCCTGAGGTTTCATGTCTATATATAATTTATCTCATACATTAAAAGGGAAAGATGCTTTTATGAAAATTTACTCACCTGTTAGCAAAGTCCATGCCTTTTAAAGTTCATAAATTCTAGGGTTTCTTATCAAGACATCTACATCTGCATCCCCAGCTTCTTAATAAGGAACGTAAACATGCAAAAGATTAGTTCATTTACTATTTATTGAGATGCAAAACGGCTATGCTATGTCGACCTAGGCAGCAAAAGGTCCTCTTGCTTGGTGATTTTAGATTCCAACTAGTGAGATAAAAATACATAATGATGTAGTGTAAAAAATGTATCGTGCAGCTTTATATATCTGAGCTGCTTAAGACCAAGGCCACACCAGAACACTGAGTACCTATATAGTATGTAGAGATGTTTAAAGGACCAGTGGGGATAGTGGCTAGAGAAGTCAGGTCAAACAAGAGTATATCCTGCTGTGCAAAAGCCAAATGTTCTGAATGAGCTGGGGGCTTGAGGAGAAAGCATGAAGTGGCCAGGTATGATCTCCAGTGTCCCTTTATTCCCCTTCAAATTATAATCCAAGAAGCATATTTGTCCCCTCAGTTTAGGAGAAAGAAAGGAAAATTTCAGGACATGATAGGCTGGTGTAAATACTGTAATGAGGGGGAGTGGGGTGGGGTGGGGGCGGGGGCGAGGATGCAATGAAAAAAGAACTGAAAGCTGCGGATCAGCACGATCAGCATGACACCCAAGAGTTCATCATCATCCTCCAGAGGCACGGTGCTGCCTTTGGACCTGGAGCAGTCCACGCATAGGCTGGGAAGGGGCATGCTGAAGGTCGACGGACTAGTAGGGGACCCAGGGTACGAGAAAGACACTATCAAAGTAATCAACTACCAGTGTGTGTCTTCCACTTTGATCTAATTTCTGGATTCTGAGAGCCTTTCTTTTTATTTTCATAGCTACTACTCTAGTAAGAATATCACCTACCGATGTCTGGACCCCTACGCTAGACCTTGCTTGGCATTCCTTACAAGGCCTTCCCTCCTGGTAGTTAACCATTCTATATATAATATATACTATTATATATATATTTTATATATATATATATATATATATAATATGATTATGTAATATGTTATATAATAGATATAATATATAATGTAATATATATAATCGATCTTTTCAAAACTCCACTTTCAGCATATCTGATCCTGCCTACTTGATGTTTCTGCTTCAAGTTCATACTATACACATCGTTTTTAAGAGCTCCCAGAAACACTCATGAAACTTAATGTCACACAGTTCTTTTCTCAGATCTTTAGCCCTTGCTTTTACCAAAGTCAGAATTTTTATTTCTGCTCTGTGCTTTTGCTCAGCTGTTTTCTCAGCCCCACTTCCCTCTGTTTAGATCCTACTCATCCTTCAAAGCCCAGTCTAAATCCTAATTTTAACTTGAAACCTGAGGCTACATACTTCGGCTCACAAATATATATTTGCCAAGGTATAAGTCTATTAACTAGGATGCTGAGAAAGAAATGACCTCATTTCACATTCTATTGGATCCGATAGTTTCATATATTTCCATTCTGCTTTTCTAACCATAAACATTCTGACAATGAAGGCCATTCTGAGAATCCTGTACCCTGGACAGTGCTGGGAACTGGAGCAGTTAATACACAGCGCATGCTTGCTGATGGAGGAAGCCATATTGAAGGAGACAAAATGTTACAAGGATGCAAATGATAGGAAAGTGATCAAAAGTTGAATGGCACTAGGCAGAGATAGTTTCCAAAGAAGGTAATATAATTTTGTAAAGGTTTTTGTTTCTTCTTTTTCAAAGACTTAGAATGGGAGGGAGGGATAAAAAAGAAAAATTCAAAATACTATGTTGTCCACTGTGTTGTTTGGTACGTCCTAAAATGGAACCTGGAATATTTAATGGACCCCGAAGTGTGCTTTCTTTTATGCCTCAGAATCCCTGTTCTTATTAATAGTGGCGATTATCCAAGGGCAAAGAATCTGTGGTCTTTTTGACTAGGGATTAGTTTCCAAAAATAAAATAACTTACTAATTATCATCTGTTCTGTCTTCAGTCCATTTCTGCCACCCAAAGCAATGAAGGACTCTATTAAAAAACATTACTATTTTATTAAAAATGCTAAATTGATTTAGTATTCTGTTTAATTTCCCAGTAGATTTTGAAGAGATTATGGAACCATCTGCATATGCCTAGAAGCGGTAATAATAATAGCAGGAGAACCTGCCTAAGCTTTGGTGGCCCTTTCTTTTTCAAAAGTGACCTGAGTCAGGTCATTGTCTTTACTGATTAGTTATAGTCTTTAATCTTCTTTCAAACTGATAACAAGGGAGGCTTAATTCTCTTTCAGGACAGTAAAAAGGAAGGTTTACCGAGATAAATAGTTTATGTAGACTACTTAATGGGCTCATTCAGCAATTAGGATTCAGGTAAATGTTGAGCCCATTCATTCCTAACTTGTTTTTTTATGTGCGGCATATTCTTTAGTTGTCTGGTGAAACTTAAAAACCAACTTCTGTTCCAGTTATAAAGCTATCATTTCTTAGCTTCAAGCCTACTCTTTTAAAATCCAGTTTGTGATGCTAAGGCTAAGACTTTGCCAACCACATTTCAGCACGGCCACCTGGCTCCCTGCTAGGCTATGCCAATGGAGGGTACTAGCTAGAAATGACAAAGAGGGAGAAGAGATTTTTCTCCTTCTTGTTTGTTTCCTGTCTGTTTCCTTACTGTGCAATACTCTTTCTCCTTACCATCAGCTGTATCTTCCCATAACAACAGCTGAATTAATTTTGCAGCTTTTCCAATACTTGCAGAGTTGAGTTATGGTACCACCTCAAAGACATCAGCACCAGCTTCAGAGGAGTTTGAGTTTCAGCTCCACTGGGTCTTTCCTCTAGACCTCTAAATTTTTTTAAAAAATCACCTCTTCCCTTTGTTCTCCCAGACCAAGGAGTGCGGGCCGCCTTTTCCAATTGATACCTCCATAATACCCTAAGGCAGTGGTAGGCAAATTTTTGTAGGTATTGCCTATAGCTGCTTTTGTTCTAAAAGAGAACTTGTGATGACCATATGACTGAAAAGCTGAAAATATTAGCTATCTGGCAATTCGTACATAAAGTTTACTGAATTCTGTCATAGTGTTATTTTTGCCTTTTTAGTTAATAAGTTTACCTGGAACTAAAAATTTTTGTATTAAATTCTCCGTTCAAATAATTGATATGGTTTCTGTCTCCTGCTTGGATCCTGATTGATATGAAAATTGGTTCCTCAAGTGGTTTCAGGAACTAGACACTCCAAATGAGAATTTGAGAATTTGTTTGATCATGTTCTTGGATTTGAACACAGTGCTGAAAGTATGTACCAGTAATCCATGACATGCAATGTCATGTCGTTTAATTAAATTATCACCTACGATTGACTGTGATGAAGTATCTACTAAACAAGAGCCTAAGAAGCTACTGGACTTGACCATTATGGCAGTAATGATGACTATAAGGAATTTGGTGTGGATGAATTTTCCGATTGCACTGGAATTCTTGCAGAAAGAAAATAGCAGACTCAGAGACTCAGAGAGCTTCTACTGCAGCCCTAAAAGAATATTTTATTTTTTTGTAGCCACAAGGCTAACATTGCTGAAAATCAAATGTAAAATTTAATTGGACAGGAAAGAAATTCACAGCTTTTCTAAGTCTCTCATGTGCAAGTTCTAAATTTCACTTGGGAAGAAATGTACCCCTATTAGCCTGGTGAAATCTATCAAGCCCTTCTCAGACTATTGCTTCTTGATGTATAAAATAAAATGTATAGAATAAAAAAACTCAATTATATTGAAATACAGTAACATTTTTTTTAAAAAACATGTTCTTTAAAATAAACACTAAAGAATAAACTCTAGCAGCAGTTCTTATAAGTGCCATCATCTTGAACACTTTTATGAGATAGCTACATCAACTATAATATGAAATAGCTATGATTTCTGTTATTGACAAAATCATGGGTAATGATAATGCTACTGTGGGTTATTTATTTATTTATTTTTGCCCACATTTTGTCGCAGGAACTGCTAAGTTTCAGATAGAAGTTAATGGAAATATAGATGTATTTTTTTCTTCTCCAGGTTCACTAATCTTCTGAATTACATCTGTATACCCCAAATCAAGAATCCCTGTGGTATGGGTACCGTTGAGGAGTTAGTGGGATAGGTATTCTTAAGAAGTTTTGAATTAATTATTTAATAGTAACTAGATGAGAACCAAGGCTGTAGGTTTTATTCATTTCCTTTTAACTCTTTCTACTTACAACCCGCCCTCCTATCCTTCTTTATTTTTTACCTCAGGAATTTCTCCCTCTAGGAGACTGGGTGAGGTGCATCTTCTACGTGCATCTATGTGGCGCCCAGAACATTTGCCAGCGCACTTATGACACAGTACTATTAAAGTACTTTACTGTACTCTATACTTTCCCAAAGAACTATGATACTATACTGCCTGTTTACTTTTATGTATTCTTCCCACTAGATTATAAGCTCTGTGATATTAGAGACCGCATTTGACTTGTTTTTATTAGAACTGTAACAGGGGGCCCACCACCTAGTAGATGCTCAATCTATATTTGCGAATAAACAAGTGAGTGAATATATGAATTCCAAGGTAGAAATAGATTTTCCTCTTATTCATAGCTAAAAGTCTTGGCAGGTATTTTATATAAATGTTGTTTTATGTAATGTTGTCATGAGTGGAGATAGAAGAGAGAATGTGTATAAACATGTCTGTATAAATATGCTCACCATTGGAAAAGCAACTCAGACTTACTGACAATGGTGCACTAGACTCATCACCTATTGGGTGGCCACTGTTGGTTGCCTACCTAGCAACTATTCTTCCATTAGTTCCTTGCAAATGAAATTATGCTTTGTTTTATAGTAGAAGTATAATATGCACATCAGGGGAGACTGGATCGTCCCTTAGTTTGGGGGTGGGAGATGGGTCTTAATTAAGCTGATCCAGTCATAGTAATTCCCTTTGACAGTGTTGGGTTTAGGCATGGGCATGTTTTGCAATTATGGGCAATAAAATGTGATGGCAAGTCTGCTGAGGGGTGTCTAGAAAAGGATAAAAGGAGGTGTATGGGAAGCAATTTGGCCGTTTCTCTCCCTTTTGGTATGGTTATATGAAGAGATGATGCCTAGAGCTCAAGCAACCAAAGTGTGAGAATGAGGGGAATAGTTGGCACACACAGAGTGGCAGTATGAAAAAATGGAAAGGAAGTGGGTATTGCTGATGTCATTGAAATGCTGTATTAATCAACTGCCGCACTTATTATACAACAGATATCTTTTTTGCTTAAGTAACTTTGTGATTGGCTTTTTTGTTACTTGCATTCCAAAGTGTCATAACCACATCACCTTCTTAAATAAAGGACGACTTTACCGATGCCCACGCACAGATGTGATAGGGATTCTCTTCTGCTCGAGATCTTGACACTTAAAAGTAGCAGAAGTCTGTCATAATATGCAGGAGTTCTTTTAGAGTTCCAAATTTCTAGCAGACCAATTTAGAGAGTAGGTAGTGTGCTGGCCATTTCTGAAGCTCATCAAATGAGAACATTTAAAGTTGGGTGATACGTATTTGTAGAGGAACTAACCCCAAACACCTTTTTTAAATCCAAGTATGCAACGGTGAGGCATTCCTCTGCAGCATGTTATGTGTTACCATGTTATGAAACTGGCTTTGACATTTGGATGTCTACCATTTGGTGAGTGGTTAGTTATGAAATGCTATTGGTTCAACAGATTATACTTCTGGAATAAAGCCTGGACTTCTGGGATCTCTTTAGTGGCTGGTTTATTTGTATTTCCAAGGCCATTTTTCCAATAAGCCAACACAATCAAATTACATGCAGCTTTGAAGACATTCTACCTTACATTTTGACATTTTAATTAGGACTTTAAAGAGATAGTAATCACTGCCTACAACTTCCCTAATGTTACATAGAAATGGGTCCGTTAATTAGGATCCCAGAAAAACCACTGCATACATTTCTTCTTAATTGTTTTTCCAAACTTCCATCACCACATCTCTTGGCTTCAGCTCAGACCAAATCAAACAAACAGCAGGGAAAGGTTCAATCTTTCCAGCCTTCTAAAAATCTGAGGGTGCAAATAAGGAAGTCAGTCTGTGTCTGTCATCTAAAAATGTATATTTCATTCTGCTTAAGATATTTTTCTTTCATTTCAAGATTGCTTTTGAAAGGAAAACCTTGCCAGTTCATTTCATTAGATCATTCTCTATGAAAGCCATTAGGATCCTGTTCACCTGATCCCTTTGATTCTTGTATCTATACTTTGTTTGTCTTTATCTCTTCTAGGGTAACATTATTAATGGGTGGTCCCACTAAGGAATTTTTTAATGCTCTCTGACTGCATTCAATCCCTTCTAAGTGGATTTTACAAGGTGGAAAGAAAAATGAGTCCATCTATTATTGAACAACAAAGGGGCCCAGGGTGTGATAGCAATTTAAGAAATGAATTCTGTACTGTTGGGTGGATTATGTGTAACAGGATGCTCACTGCTTCACCAAGCCTTGCCCCTCCCTATCCCTTGGGTCAATATCCAAGAATGGAAATGTGGTAAATGTCTGAGTTGTTTGTCTAGCACTCTGATGTGTTTTGACACTTTCAGGAGGGAGAGGTGGCTGCTATTTCCCAGAAGGGGTTTAAGGAGTGTAACAATATGCCACTCCGTCATTCTGCCAGGCAAGTACCTTTTGCCTCACTTTTGAACCTGATTACATGTATCTCAGTCTCCAGCTGGGTGATCGGTTGTAAGATTTATCTCAGTTCCTGAGATCTAGATGTTATAAATTTTTTAACTTAAATAGTTGGGCTATTTCTCATTAATTTGAAAGATATCCTCAATTTGCAGCTTCATTGATGATTTCTTTTTCAACATCCTGATAAATGTATTCACATCACTCTTGCTCATTATCAGAGGTAAGTTTACCCTGAATCAAATGAAACATAACCTTTACGACCCCTCACTGCCATGAGCCTCTCCCAAGTCTCTGGCAAGAGCTCTTGGCAATATGTCCACATGATCACGTTTTTTGTAAAACTTGAAAATATAAGATAATCTAATAACACTTAGTTATAATCACTATGTACTTTCACGAATGATTCTGTATTTGCAATTTTGTATTCTTTTTCTTAAAGAAGGATCCTTTAAACTACATAACCTTTAGGCCTAACAAACCTGGATCTGTCCCTGCTTATTACATAAGTACTTTTTTTTAAGGGGGTGGGTCCTAGATTAGAAAAGAATGATGTGTCCAGATAGTCACAAGGTAGCTTTTTAAGGTAGCTGTCTATGCAAAGGAATGTCCTCGAGGCACACAGTTTGTTTGGCAAGACTTATTTTTCCTATCCCCACGTTTCCCTGATATTTCTCCAAATCTGAGACATTTCTCTAATCTTAGGGGTTTAAATCAGTTACGATATGTGTGGCACTTAGGACAGTGACTGTACATTGTTAAGTCCTCAGTGAATGCTAGCTATAATAATGATTGTTATATTAATTTTCTCCAAATTTTGCAGCCTTTTATATATCTCATTCTGCCACTCTTCACTAATGAGACCAATTCTATTACTATCACCCTGAGAAAGGCATCATTTCCCAGATGTATCAATTGATATATTTTTTTATGCTACTATAAATATTTGTCTCACAATTTTCATCCATCTGGAAGAGTAATAAAATAAAAAATTTTAATGATAGGCCACTAAAAGTGATAATGGCTTAATACAGTGCCCCAAGGTGACACAGTGGAAGAGCATAGGGGCCAAATGTTGACTCTGTTATTTATTAGCTATATGACCACCCTAACTTCACTTCCTTCATCTGTGAAAAAAAGAGATAATACTTATTTTACAGGGATGTTTTGGGGAAAGTATGTAAAACACATATTACAGTGTCTAGGATAGCCACTCAGTGTATGGGCATCATTATTGTAATCAGACCACTCTAGATGATGCAATGTCTGAACCCCAAAGAAGTCACCTTTAATGGAGAAATTCAGATGTTTTTCTGTCAGTTGGGGAGAATTTTGCAGGCATAGTAATTTATCTAATGTTTCCTAAATCTGATGTAGTTAAAATTTCTATACCTAAGATAAAGGCTGGAGAACAATGAAAAGATAATATTCTGGCATACTTGGGAATGCTGATAAGTCATAAGCTCACTTTATAGAGTTTCACAGCACTTGGACTAGAATTCTAAATCTAAGTAATGGACTTTAAAGCCTAGCAGGATTTAATAAAAATGTTATCAGAATGAAATCTGAATTTATTTGCCTAATTGATCTAACCTTATACTAGATTTCTATACAGATTTAAGTAATAATTGGTAATGGTTTATGATTAATGAGAAATAACTTGCCAGTAAATATATTCCTCAAATTTCTTGAATTTCATTCCATCCAGTTCTTTTCACAGTCAGGGATTTAAAGTATTGATTTCTATCCTATCTGGAAATTTTAAGAAAAATATCTATAGTATTCCCTTAATTTGTTTGAATAAACTATTCATTATTGTTTTTACACCAGATGTATAGATTGTCTCTTAACTCCTTTTTTAATGGTGCCTAAATTGATAAAATATTCTCCTAAACTTAAAGATGTCTGTAGTTCTAAGGGTAGGCCAAGTTGGGTATACCTATGCTGACACACATGAACAAAATGGATAATGTGCTACATAAGAGTGTATGTAACCCTTTAAAAAATAAATATGTCAAATATGAAATGTGTAAAATTTCATATGAACAAAATGCTCAGAACACAGTAGATGCTCAATATATATTTGTTAAATGAGTGAGTAAATGGACTTAAATTGAATTAAGTGGAATATTTTGGACTTGGTAGGAAAAGTCCATGAAATATCCTGAAGAATAGGAATCTCTGAGCCTCTTACAGGAGAATTAGAGACTTTTAGAGCTTAGAAAGAAATTTAGTAACTAGATAGGGCAACCACATCTTTTTATGCTAAGCAGATAGTAACTTACATAAACTAGTGATGTAACCAGGAGATGGTATGGAGGGCAAAATGAAGTGTTCATGAAAACATTCATTTATGCCAAATATATCAGTAGATAAAATCAGAATCTATGGAAAAATATTAAGAAAATGACTGCTGTCAAGGACAAAATTTGGTTTCTTCTCAAATTATTTGTGTTCAACTTTGTAGTTATCAATTTCTTTCAGTCCTACTCCAAAGGACTTTCCCGTTAATTTTGTTATAAGGAAAACCTATAGCACTGTATATTGTCTGAAAAAAAAGATGCAATCATGGTTAAAAGGTTTGGAAATGTCTGTCTTTCAAAGGTTTCTGTTGTAACAAAGCACAAAAACCTGAAGCACAAAATTGACCTGACTCCAATTACTGTCAAATCCCATTAGTTGATCATGGAAAGAAGGGAGTACCAAACAAAAAGGCACCATACCTCTGCAGTTGAGAAACACCCCACTGTAAGAATTTGGGTTCCTAGACTGTGTGTGTGCATGCGTGTGTGTGTGTGTCACATAGTCATAATTCTTTAAATACCCGAGTTGTTCTTTGTTTGAGGTGTTTGGCTTCCTTAACCGAATGCAAAGGTACTTGTCTACAGACTCTAAGAAGCAGATCATAGTAAAGCTGGCTATGTATCAGGTCAAATAACTGGTCAGCTTTTTAGGTCCCAAAGGAAATTAGCCTCAGCCAAATTTTTAAATTCCTTTGAACATTCTCTGGGCTGGTTCTTTTTAGAGGGGTTCTTTGCATCAGCAGCAGTCATGAGATCAGGAGTATCCCAAACTAATTCCCTTTTCATCTTAGCTTTGAAAATCACTGATGAATGAGTTAGACTAGACCTTTGGTTGATGATCAGAATTGATATGGGATCCCAGACTAAAATTGCATTGTCTTAAAACAAGAAATATACTATTTATCTATTCTTGATGGTGAGTGAAAGGTTGAGAAAGTTACAAAATTCAGGTGCTTCAACAGCATCCTATGAGTCTTGCCAGCATGAGACCAGCGAATACTGAAGGAGAGCTATAGCTACAGGTGGAAAATATTAAGTTACTATTTTTGTACTTTTCTTTCTAGTGCTCTCAAGAGTTTGGGCAGAGATATGACTATAGACTGCCACCCTTGCTGTACCAAAAAAAAAAAAAAAAAAAGGATTTTGAGGAGAAAACTGAATTCAGGATCTGGACTCATAGAGGCAGGCCTTGTGGAGTAAATGTTAGTTTTTCAGTGAAACAATATCTACAAATTGGAATTAAATTGATTTGATGGCTCTGAGGCTACTACCTTTTTAAAAGAGTTTTGGAATGTCTATTTGTGGTAGAGATATGAGGTTCACAATAATATTTGAAAAAAGTTAGGCATATCAAAAGAGAAATTTCATTAGAATATTCCCAGTCTTTTCAAAATTAATCATCCACCATCTTCCATCATAGGGGAATGCTGAATAAATAAAATGTATCTTAAGCATGGCTGGTATACCCAACTGGAGTGCTAATTAGAATGTTTTGCCAAAACATCCATTTACTTTTTTAGCCTGAGGGAACTGAACTAGCAAATAGATGTCACTTTTAAAATAAGCACACAAATGTCTTTTGGGTGTATGCTAAATGAAAGATTTAAAAAAAAAAAGCCAACTTTTATTTACATAAAACTCTTGTTAATATCCTAGAGTTAACTGTTGCTTGTAATATTGAGATGAGGAAGATGGAGAAATATCTCTGGCATTTAGCTTTAGGCTGGACAAACCACATTAACTCTACACTTTTATTATAGTGCATTTTTCCTTTCCTGGATTTCAGTCCTTTCAACGTTTTCTTTCACCAGAGACCCCTGCTAGGAATTTCCCTAGGTACATACAGTAATTAAGAAGGCTACGCAATGTAGAAGTATTCTGTTTTTCTGATCTACATGTCATTTGCTTGTACCAGCCTAGCCATTCTATGATCATGGGAGAATATAGTTTTCCAACCTCAAAGAATGTGTTTTATTAATTCCTTTTCAAATTCTTCTCGTTCAGTGAATGATTCAGAAAGAAAACGCTCAGATTCAGGTGAAGGGAGTCATACCAAATACTTGCCAGACCACAAAAACTTCAGCTGCCTGGTCTTAAGGCTGATTTCAGTTGCTTAAGAATTTGGGAATGAAAACACTATTTGTAGTAAACTTGTAGTAGAAGTTCTGCAAATGTCACGAGGCAGGGATTGTGTCTGCCACTTATTCAGTTGAAAAACCATTTAACCATCAGTCTGCTTTAACAACAACAACAACAACAAATGTCATCATCATTAGATTGTTAGACCCTCCAGTAACTTACAGATTTCGGGGTTACAGTCCTTTTCCCTGGAGATGCTGAAATTCTGCCCTGACAGTCCTGCTGAGGGGAGGACGGTTTATTCTGTCCCGTTTGCGCTTCGGTCTTCACGCCCTGCCTCGGGGGTTCTCACATGTGAGCGAGCCTCAGAATCACCTAATGGCTTGTTAAATTATGGATTGCTGAGCTCCCCCACAGCAGAGTTGCAGGGATGGCCTGAGAATTTGTGTTTCTAAAGATTCCCTGGTGTGGTCGATGCTGCTGGTCTCAGGGCCACACTTTGAGAACTGTTGCTCTAACCAGCCACCAATACCACCCCCCATTCCAGAACATTCCACTTTTCTTTTGTTCACAGATGATACATTTTTATTATCTTTTTCCCACTCACTTTTAAACAGGATGCTAAATGTGCCATAGGTCAGCTTTGCCATATAACTTAATAGCTTTCAAAATAGCTTTTCTCTTGTATTATTCACCCAGGCATTATAGTAATGCAACTAGTCACATCAAGATAGTTTGATACCTCCAACTATGACAGCCATGCTTCTGAATTATGCAAGCTCAAACAGACAAGAATGAATCAAGGGTCATGGTAGAATTATGTGCTGGGATGCCAGCTTATTTCTGTTCCACGATGGAGTTCTCCTCCCCGGTGGTATCATTTACTAGTCGACCCAGCCTCCAGCTATCAGGAGAGATGTTCCCTGAATATTTGTTTCGAAAAAACAGTAGGGTTCATGCATTTATGCATTTATTGTTTTCAAAGTATTTTCAAATCCGCTATGCCTAGGTTGTTTGAGAGATCTCGAAGTAGATCATCTAGTTGGTCATCACCAGCAGGCAAGAGGTGTAAATATAACCCATGCTAAGTGCAGTATAAATGCCAAGGAAGCAGTTTATCTTGTTAAATTCCACCAAGGGCAAGTGACACAGCAGCTGCAGACCTGTCCATGGTGGCCTTGGGGTACACGCTGGCACTTTGAGGATCTTGGCTCTGTATCCCTGGTGGGAAAACCTCACATGTGATCAGAGCTACAATTATAATGGGACTTGACAAAGTAATTGAGAGAGGCAGCTGCATTTGCAGTGCTCAGGACTGATTCAATGGATTTTCTTCTCCTTCTTCAGCAGCATTCAGCAGCTTCTTTGGTGACCAGCTACGTCGTTTGGCAGCCGGCTCAAGTGTTCACAACTGCACAGAGCAAGGAGCATTCTGAACAGTGATGTTCCAGTTTAAAAAGGACAGAGCTGCAAACAAAGGTAAGCTTTTGTTTTGGGTAGATCCTTTCAACTGCACAAAATCTCATGTCTGACCGCATGCCATTCACCACCGCCACGCTCACAGCCTGGCTGTATGTCTTCACTCTCTATTCGTGAATCCTGAATAAGGATGGACCAGCATCTTGTCCTGAGTTTCCCATTTCTTTAATTCTCCCCGTGCCCCATTTGCCTCTTTCCTTCTCTTCCTTACCACTTTCAGCTCCTATCTCCTCCTTCTTTGGGGGCCTATGTTTTACGAAGATGATTATTTTTGACAGTGGTTTGGTTCCCTGAATGTAATATTCAGTGTTTTCTTTTGATGGGAGAAAACTCATAGTATTTTAGCCTTCGCTTGGAATACAGGGTAAGCCCAGCTCCTGCCTGCCCACAGGAAATAGCTACCTACCAAGTATGGTGATACTTCTCCTTCATTGCAGTTGTCACAGTTAAGAGTCGCGTCCATTTGAGGAACTATTTGTTCGATATCTGTCTTTCTCACTGTGAAAATAATTGCTATCAGTTTTGCCTGCCGTTGGGTCTCTAAGGCCTATCAGAGTGTCTGATACACCACAGCTGCATGATGATATTTGTGGTGGGAAAGGAAAGAATATACCTCTCCAGTGCACCAGCCGAGTCATGGAAAGTCTTTAGCTGGTCTTAACTCCACGCTGAAAATGACACTCTGCTTTTGAAAGAATTGTGCAGAAAGACCTACATTTTATTAATGAGTTAGTTTTGCTTATTGTTTTAGTTTATTTTGAGAATTCAAGTGATGGTATTCACTGGGTAGAAATAAATAATGTCACCCAATAAGGAGAAATATTCACTGTGATGAATTATACAAACCTTCTTCTATTCCACCAACTTGTTACTGGAATATACAGATTGCTAGAGCTTTATGTTACGTCTTTCAGAACTTTGGAAAAGTAGTCTATACTAGTTTATCAGGGGTTACCATAAAAAGTACCACAAATTGGGTGACTTAAACAACAGAAATTCATTGTCTCTCTGTTCTGGAGCCTAGAAGTCCAAGATCAAGGTGCCCACCAGGGTTGGTTCCTTCACAACTGTGAGAGAAATTTCTTCCATGCCTCTCTCCAGCTTCTGGTGGTTCCTGGCAATCTCTGGCATTCCTTGGCTTATAGAAACATCACCCTGATCTCTGCCTTCATGGTCACATGGTGTTTTCCCTGTGCGTCTGTGTCCTCTTCTAAGGACACCAGTCATTTTGGTTTGGGGCCCACCCTATTCTAGTATAATCTCGTCTGAACTAATTATATCTGCCACAACCCTATTTCAAAATAAGGTTACTTTCTGTGGTACTGGGGGTTAGGACTTCAACATAGGAATTTTGAGTGGACACAACTTAACCATAACATGATCCAGTAAGATATAGCTATTGAACAAAAGATGCATCTGCTCAGCCAGAATCTTTGCACGCAGAAGCACCTCCCCATAGTCCCTGCCAACTCCTTTCACTGTCAGGGTTTCGATCTTTTTCTGATGCGGGATTAGGATGATCTTGCCTTGGCAATTAACTTTGATTTAAGTAGTTGAACCTGTTTCAGAGAGCCAGCCAGCAGGTAGCTTGCCAGCTGGCACCCCTCTCTGTGCCATCTCCAGTGGCAGTTACAGACATCACATGAGACAGTATGAGAAGACTTCTAATGTCTGCAGAGGATGCAAAAACTCTCCTCCTCCCTGGCACTTACAGCACAGTTCCCTCTGCTACTCCAGTGTATGAAGAAGGCAAGCGAAAATTTTAGGGTAGTATCTGTTATTGGCTACTCAGAACCCTGCCATCAGCGGATGAACACCCTTGATCTGTTCTGGCAAAAGAATTTCTGTGAAAGGAAAACACCAAGGTGATGAAATATACTGGAACCATCTGACACAAATATTTTACTTCACCATAGTAAAGGGGAAAGGCAGCGTTTGACTCCTGGCTGAATGTCCATGAGAAAGACCAATATTTAATCTTGTCTCTGGCGTGTTATTAAGAGGACATGTTACATCACTTGCTTGTAACTTCCAGGTGCTTTAAGAAGTAACTGGCTGAGATATAGGGCTTCCCAGATTGTAAAATTCAGAGCGAGTCAGTTGTCTCTGTTAATGTAGCCCGTGGTCTATGGTACATGCATCAGCACTGCACTCATTGCTGTTATTTTGGGATCAATGAGAGAGAGAGAGAAGAGAAGAGAAGAGAAGAGAGGAGGAGGGGAGGAGGGAGAGAGAGAGGCAGCTGAGCAAAGTTACAGCACAGGGCCAGCACTAGGGCAAATGGTGTGTCCCATGGTGAATTATCAGCAGGGATAGAATCTGAATGTAGATCTCTTGGAGAATGGGCCAGAGTGCTCTCTAATGAAAAATATCTTTTGGTGAAGGAGTGAGGAAGAAAGATCAGGAATAAAACTAAATAGGAAACAGAAGATGCAAGTGGTGAGAATAAGTGACAAGCCTGAGAAAGGATTGCAAAATGTGGCCTTGCTTCTCATCTTAACTACCCATATGAACCCAACGAGTTCCCCTCACACAGTGGGTCTTATTCTTTCTCACCTGGAAGTAAGGGTAATGAGATAATTCATTTCTAAGGAAGTTTTAAGGTAAAACTTCCATAATATTATCATTTCAAGCCAATTTAGAGGCTTAATTCCCTCTGTCTTTAGTTAGCCTGGTATTGTCTCGATAGTCTTAATGTTTTATATATTGAAATGTCCATCTAATTGGTTCTTGTACTTTTATAAATAATAATTATTTTTTATTTCCATGGTTTTAAGTAATCAGTGACACAAAATATACCCTAAAGCTATTTTGTAAAAAGCAAGTGGCCAAAATTAAAAAAATATATATTTTACCATGTTTCTGAAGCTAAATACTTTAAAAAAGATAAGCCTCGATGGGATAAAACAAAAGTGAACACCCTCTCCCTAAATAATAACAACAGAAAAAAAATCAGTGTTTTTTAAAGCAAGACCTTTGAGATTACACACACACACACACACACACACTATCCTGTCTCCAATTCTTTAAACTATAAATCTGAGGATCACTAGACATAAATAAATAAGCATATAAGAGAAGAAGTTCCCACAGAAGAAGGGCTTCAAGAAGTACACCGAATACAGTGTACGGATTTGATGACATTTGGAAGTATAGTAAAAGTCTACCCAGGAAATGTCAAGTTGAGTCAAGGTTATTTTGAACTAGCAGTCAGTGTGGCAGTAATTTAGGTCAGGTGAGAACTTACCTCTACACAGAAGGCCTTCGTAAAAGTGCTAGTGAGTGGCATCCATAGGTGCACTTGTGTTGGCACAACTTAGTGATGCTTTGTCAGTCATTCACATTGGATGGTGAGAGGCCATGTTGGATAGTGGTCAAGTGGGCCGGCTTCCCGGATGTAGTAGTTATTTTAAAATACTATTTCCATTCCTCTTGAACGTGAGACCCTGAACTAGTTATTTAATTTTCCGAAGTCTCAGTTTCCTACTTGTAACCTGATGATGGATCTCAGTCCATATTTCAGTTTTCTCGTGTACGTGAGGGTTAAATGAGATAATAAATGTGAAGTGCTCAGTTAGAGTGGCACATAGTATATGCTTAATACATATTAGCTAATTATTATTATTATATTTGTTATGATGTCCTCCCTCTTGGAGAAACGGTCCATTGCAATAATGAATTCAGAACCTAATGACTTTCCGTCAACGTGGAACACTTTTCTTCTTCATCTGTGCCTGATCACAAAGTTCCAGGTATATCAGAACTACCATCAACCGAGATATTCCAGACCCGAAGAGGAAGAAAACCTCCCTGAGGTAATGCATGGGTGTGGAGGCGCCACTGTTTCGGGAGCACCCAGTCCACTACAAGTCTGAACAATGCGATCCTCGCTCTGGGCAGAAAACACTGAGCAAAGAAATGTCTGTTTTGTAAGAAGACAATTCGGACTTGTTTTTCAGGGCCTTTCATCATCCCAAACTTCTCAGCCATAGCAGCAGCAGCAGTAGAATTATTGAATATGTCACCCAGATATTGTGAGAAGATAAACATGAAAAAGAAAAGGCAGTTTGTGACCTCAAGGTGAGTAAATAGAAACCTGGTAGGAAAAGAAGACAAGAAAGACATGAAAAAAATGCGAATGAATATAAACATATATCCCTAGATCTGTGGAAATACGGAAATGACTTTAAGAGGCCATCCCATTCAAATAAGCGTCTGGCCCCTCCCTGAGCACCTGTAATGGTGGGTACTTCATGTCATCAGCATTCCACCCTCTCTCTGTAGGGACTAGCTATACATAACTTCGCAGGGGCAACAGTGAGGAGAAGAAATAAATCTTTCTTCATTCTAACCATGGTTTAGATCCTGGCTCCATTGTTTAATATTTCCGAACTTTGGATGGGATATAGAACATTGTATAAATGGACATCAAGGGGTTGTTGTTGGCATTCAATAAAATAATATCTATAACTCACACAGCACAATGCCTGGCACATAACTAACACTAATGAAACCGACTGAGTGTTCAATTAATTTTATTTTCATTCTTGAGCAGAACTGTCTGGCTCTAGCATTCTAATCCTGAATGATTGACTTTGTTTCTCTGTATTTCTATTGCCTACTCTGTAAATGGGGATTCTAGAAGCATCTTGGTCATGAGAACGTGAAAAGAATTAGATGAGTCGTTTCTGGTAAAGCTCTTAGAACAGTGCCCAGCATAGAGTAGGGGCTCATTTGATGTGAGTCCTTATCGATGGAATTCTTCGGACCAGTTGCTCCTTTTTTCACCCAATGAGTGTTTCTGTCAAGAAGAACTCCTGTGCCCTTCCTAGCTCTCTCTCTTTAGGAGAACTCTTTAAGAGTAGAATTGAATGGAAACAGTAGGTGTAAACTTCCACACTGCTCATGTGCCTCCCAAGAGTAAGAGTGGATGAGAATATATCCATTTCCAGGAACAGCTAGAGAAACAAGTCACAGAGGAGACCAGAGAGAGAGCAGGTCGGCAGTTTCCGTGTGGTAGAGAAAGAAGAGGAAATACTCTGAGGGGCAGAGGCCCGGGATGGGGACAAGACAATGTGGTTTGTTTGGGAGCCTGGCAACGTGGCAGATATGTGAATGGCTCTAAACACGGGTCGCTTGCTCTGCCAGATGCTGCTTGCCTTTCATAAATGTGAATTCCACTTAGGTAACACTTGGTACATATCCTTCTGCATCCACAGCTTGTTCTTTACAAGTTTTTGGCAAAACGTGGTATTCATTGGTCACACCCAACCTATTCCATATCTATTCTGAGTGCACAGGAGTAATGAGGTAGTCATACCCTGGGGCTTAACTGGTTGAAATCCATAAATCTCTTAAAAAGGGAATTAACTATTCACAGTCCTTCTTTCTAATATTGCGTAAAAATCTCATTGGTACATTTTAAAAAATTATTCATGTTATGAAAAAAAATTGCTTTTTTGCCATTGAAAGAACAGTTGGCAGGGGGAGACCAGGTGTTTTATTTGAGCCATTTGGTTTTATCCCCATAGTCAGATAAAGGAATGTATCCCCAAGTGTAGGAGATTCTCTTAGCAGCAGCTCTGTTCAGCCTTTTGCTTTCAAAGCGAGGACCTTCTGTGAAGGCCTGCAGGCACCTGCTGTGAGGTTGCAGAGTAAGGACTTGGCCAGTCTTGACTCTAGCATCAGAATAGTTCCTAGAAGACACAGACCCCATGCACCATGATGAGACAGGAGCCCCACAGAGAACAAAATTACCTCTTGCGAGGCTGTACATACAACCTTACGGCCCTTTGCCTAACACATCCATCTGTACTGGGCACCAAAGCACATAAGATTTTTGTACGCTAAGAACTGCAGTGGATTGGAGATTATAGACGTGATTTTTCAGAAGTTACTTAATTGAGCGATTTTTCTGGGTAGTGATGACATGAGCATTAATGGGACTTTCATGACAGTCCCAGCTTATTTATTCAATTGTTTGATTCGTGGCATGCGGTGTAACCTCATAGCATATGAAGTGGTTCTATAGTTTTCTTTGCAGTTTCCAAATTACTTTTATTTTTTGAAGGGTTGCTGCCTAATACTAAATAACATTTCTTGAAACTGTGGCCTCTAACTAACTACTATGTGGGATGAGGCAGGGCAATATTTAACCTTTGTGTGTGTGTGTATATGTAACCCCGTGCTCCTTCCTTTATACCTTCCATCTAAGGTAATATAGTCAAAAGAGCCCAATTAGAGAAGCAAAAAACTATGGTTCTCCTTCTGTCATTGTCACCTACCAGTGAACTATGATGAATGGGCCACTTAATGTCTCTGGCCTCAGAAGAGAGAGCTGGATTATGCTTTAGCTGTCTATGGACTACGGCACACCATGGCCTCATCCTCGAGGGGACTAGTAAGGCCATGGCCTCTTCAGCGAGGCAGTCAAGGGGCTAGAGGAGCAAGGCAATGGGAAGGGGGACTTGCTAATGAGGTAAAGAAGGAAGGAAGCTGGGGCACGGAGGCAGGGTTTGTCCTTGGCTCTCTGAATGTCCTCACCTCCCCATTTGGAGGAGTAAGGCTAAGATGAGAGAAGCCACTTTCTCTCTCCTACCTTTACCCCATCCCAGCTCCTCTACAAAAGAGGATGCAAACCCTCTATAATTCCCCATATGATTTATTCTTAAAGGGCATCACCCTAAAGATTTTTTATGCTAAAGAACCAAATATACTTGGACTGACTTTGAGTCTGCATTTTTATTTCTATCATGTCTTAATATCTTAGACATGTAGATAAAAATTATTATTTCTCAAACTTCCATACTGTAACTTTCCAAAAACTTAAAGTTCTCTAACTTAAATATCTGAATAATAACTTAAAATTTCACTGTTCATTTGACTACTTGGGTTTAGACCCAGCCTTTATTCAGTGACACATTAGTGATGTATGACAAGTCTTAAGTGACTTAAAAAAATTTCTCCCATAACAGTTTAAGTTTCTTAATGAGACTGAGGGTTTCCACCTTAATGTGTTATAACTACTAAATAAAATGTGCTGATCTCCGTCAGATGTAGGTGCAAGGCACCTTTATTTTCCACTCCCGTCATCTTCTTCTATTCCTCTTAAACCCTACAATCCTCTCAGCAGCCCTCTTGGGTAAAGAACTTTAAACAGCTCTAACATAGCTGTTTCCCATGGGCTATGAACATCGTGAAGTACTTGGGAAACATTTATGCGTTCTTGTCTTTGCCATCAGTACAGGCACAGTTTGCTCTCCATACAGCCCTCAAATCATACGCCACAGGCAGCTTCATCCAGCTTCTTGCCTGGAGATTTTTTTCAAGCGTGGGTCTTGCATTGCATCTTGCAGCCCCATATAAAGAGATGCAGGCCAAGTTCCCCAAGCGGTTCTCTTGAAATATCTTTCATTCAGTATGAAACAAAGAGAATACCCACCCCACCACCCCAACTTCTCTATTAGCAGGGGAAGTGCATGTAGAGAGGAAAATGCATAGAATTCCAGCAGCTCCCTCCAAAAAAAATTCTCTCCCTTTGCCTCTTTAACTACAATCCTTTTATCCTCTTGAGGAGAATGATGGGCTAAAATTGCAGAACTAGTTTTTGTCTACTTTCTTTGCAAGTGCTCGATAGGTAGCCTGACATCTCGATTTGTACGTGTATTAAATATATTGTTATATTAGCCTCCATGCTCCGTAAAGGTTGAGGCTTTTCTTTAGCATATTTACATTCCTTACAATACCGAGCTCAGTGCCTCATACAGTAGGTACTCAATATATGTCTGATGAATGAATGAGTGAATGAGGTTAAGCCTCTTCACCAATTGCCTGGCTTTGTGAAGAAGAATGACCAGTTTCTGTTAAACTGTGCACACTTTCAAGTTACTCTCCTGCATTCTGCTTCTCATGTAAGTACTGTTATTAAACTTCTAAATACTTAACAGAAGACTGTTTTTTGGCAGCAAATGAACTCCTTTTGTCCTCCGTCCCGTGAATATCCTAACCACTTTGTCACTTTGATCTAGGGGGCATTTCATCCTCAGAAATGCAAAGGAGTTGGCGACTGCACAAAATGTGTCCTATTTCCTATTGCCATACAATCCACTGCTCTTGAGCCTTTGCCCGCCCCCTTTCATGATAATGTGTAAGCCACTAAATTGCAGTTACTGGCTGTGGCCATGGCCATCAAAAAATCGTGCATGCCATGTAGATTTGAGGCTTGCTCTACTAAAGAGTCCACAATGGTTTTACTGTAAGTGGGTTAACTAGAACTTGGCAAACATCTATCCAAGGAGGGTGATACCAACTCCCCTCCCTCCTTCCAGGATGCTGGCCTGATCTTCTTGTATTTGTGCAACTGGCTCATCCAGAGACCCACTAAAACTGGGAGGGCTAATCTCTCTGGGTCAGGTTGTCCTTTCTCAGCTCTCTTTTCACACAGCCCCTCTTCCTGCGATGCGAAGTAGGTTAGAGGATAGCTTGTTTTCTTTTGCTATTTGAAATACAGCATTTAGGGTCATGCTCTGAATAATTTGTGCTTGTTAGAAATGACTGTCGTCCTCTCGAAGCAATAACAAAGGACTACATTTAAATTAAATTCAGCCAAGCAAGAGCCTCTCCACAAAATCAATGGAGCCAGGCATTTTTCAAAGAGTTATTTTGATTTTTTTTTTCTGTAATATTCTAGGATATAAATCAGCGAAGATATCCCAGAATCTAAAAAGAGCTGAGCCATAGTTCATAATGCCTTAAAAGTATTTGTAAATATTTGAGATGGGCGTGAAAAGTTAAGATAAAATATTGGATGCAATCATCTTTAGTATCACTTATTTTTATATTTAGCAAAGTTTATTTTTCAATTTCCAAGTGGAAAGTTTCAAGTATAGATTTTTTTGAAAGATAGCATTATTTAGTTACTAAATCTGTAAGACCTCCAGATACCAAAGCCATGTCAAATATAGTTTGAAAAAGTTAATTTACATGAATGTATTCATATACATAAACACAGTTGTGGTCTTCTTACCTAATGTGGCATCAACAGAGACAAGCCATACGGTGGCCTCATATACTAGGTAGAAAACTTGTTATGTCAAAACACAGAAACATACCTGTTTTCTCTTTAAGGTTCTATTTTGTTTTAGAGCATTTTTAGGCTCGTGGTGAAAATGAGAGGAAAGTACAGAGACTTCCCATATACCCCTTCCCCACGCATCACAGCCTCCTTTATTATCTCCCACCAGAAAAACATATCTATTTTTAAAATATTCTCTCTTCACAGTGTCTGTATTAAACCCTACTTCAGTACTCAAAGAATTCAATCTTTACTTGACTGCATCAAAGCAATCACACTTTCTAGTTCTTTGAGATCGAAAATTCTCCATTCTTTTCTCACACTAGACATATAACTATCTGGAGCAGCCAAGAAAGTTCCATCAGTTATTTTAATAATTTGCCTTGTGGTGGTTCTGTTCCAATTAGGGACTAATTCTCTCTAATAAGCCTAATGAGCAGGTTAATTATTAATGTACACTGAGAAATTAAAGTCCTCATATACATTCACCTTGTCTATATGATAGGCAATATCATCGTTATATCATTGTACACACATGGCACTTCTTTGCTAAAGTTTCTGCTTTCAAAACACAGATCTTTAATTTTAGTCAGTATGGCTACTCTGCACAAAGTCATTCTAACTGGTTTTTGCCTCACCGAGAGCAAGGTATCTTTTTATGCTTGCTGTTCTTATTGCAGAATTCTTCCTGTGTGTCTTTTGCATTGGTATCTCATAAAGCCAATACATGTCTGCTTTTTAGAGATTTGCTTTATAGCCACAAAGGTAATACCTCTTATTTTCTACCAGATTATCCCTCTTCTCCTTACTTCTTTCCTTTGCTCCCTCATGCCCACTCCTGGAACATGCCTCCTCGAGCGACTTTGACCTTAAGGAGCCTCCCTCTAAATCAAGGGTGATGTCTCTAGTGTTGTACATATTATTTCTCCAGTCTCTGAAGCTTGTGTGAGGAAAGACCCCTTTTCATGACTGAAGAAGATGATATATTATGATTTCTTCTCTGTTCAAACATCAAATTCTTCCCGAATCCTTTCTCTCTGCCAAGGTCAGTTACCTTCTACCAACTCCGGCTCCACCTCTGGGGCTCCCTTCTGTCTTTGGTAAAGTGTCTACTGCTAATACTTCTCAAACTTCAGTATCGTTAGAGTCAGCAAGGTTAACTTTCTGAAGCCCATCACCCCAAAATATAGCCTCCCTGAACCCATGCCCAGATATTCTGATTGATGCAGTTGGTCTCTGATGGAGTTCGGGAACCGTTTCACAAACGTGATTCTGAAGTGGTCACACTGACAAACACGGGGCCAGTTAGCCTTCCAGTTTCCATCTGCTTTGTCTGTGGCAACGTTCCATGTGTTGCCTCAGTATGAGTTCAGGGAAACTTCTTGTTGCAAAACCAAAGGCAGAGGGGAGAGCGGATGTGGGAGAATAAGGCAGATGCTTTCATTTTCTGAGAAACATGTGAAATCTGGAGAAGTTTCCATCTTATCCTGTTTCAGAAGATAAATAAATTGTTCCTTTTCACTGAAAAGACACAACGGTGAATGAGACTAGGCTGATTAGCTCATTCCAGACTCATGTTTAGAAATCTGTCCCCATCCCCCATCCTTTTAATATTCTGTCCACAGTGACTCAACCATGGCCAGGGAGGTTGTGATCTGTGGACCCATGTGTATGCCACTTGCTGCCAAAATACCTTAACCCTGACCTCAAAGAACCCATCTTTAAATGATTAGGCCACTGCTATTGAATTATTACTCAGATATTTATTCTTAACATCTAGAATTTAGGAATAACCTGTCTTTTACAAAATTTATTAAATAAAATTACTTTTTCTATGTTCGAATGTTTAAATTTAATTCAATGGAATAATTAAACTATAACCGTTACTTCTATGTCACAAGAGTGGAAAGTTCTAATAATCATTTACTTAGATAATGTTAAATTTACAGAGCAGACTGTTATAAACTTTGAAAAATAATCAGTAACTGGCCTAGGGGATTCTTGAGTTTGGAATGGTAATCCCATCTGGGTTTCTGCCTATGCCTGTAGGCGTGGGTTATATTTGAGAAGGAAATTTTGAGCTCAGGAGATCGCCTGAGAGCCAGGAGGGTTAGGCACCAGGAAAATTGACTTAGCTCCAGAGTCCCAACCTCTTGACCTGCCCACCCAGGTGTATGGATGGAAGGTGTGGGGAGCTGGTATTTTAGAACTATTCTAAACAGACGAGGAGATGTTCAGCCAACCAGGGAAACATGCTATTTGTAGAACTTGACAATTCAGCTGCCAGTCAGTGTCAAAGTGGTCCAGCAAGACAGGATGTTGGAAATAGGTATGGGACTGAATGATGGGGATTTAGTCAGCATGACTTCAGCCTTGAATGGGCTAGAAAAATTAAGGAAGGATCCTGTATTTAAAAATATTGCCTGGAGAATTTGAGTGCCATATCCTTTTCTTTAGCCTCCTAATGATCTCTAGACCAATATCAAGTCAGTGTTTCCTCTGACTCAATAAATTTAAGACCCTTTTTCCAAACAGGGTGATAGTAAGATTCATAAATTCTGCAAAAGCGAGGTACAACATTTTCTGTACTTATACTCAAAAAGTTTAATATTTTTTTATTCCTTGATTTGGAAATTGTAATTTGGTTTGTTTTCTTCAAAACATTCATGATATCGACCCAATCACATCATGAAGGTTTCTACTACAGAAAGTTTTAGTTTATTGGATCTCATAAATGAATGATCTCTACTGCTGAATTTTGTCTTTTGTATATTACTAGAATTTTTATTAATTTTCAGTTAAAGACAGAAAATTAAAACTTGCTATAATGCATCTGAGCTCATGAATAATTTAAACTTAAAAAAGTAACAAAACTTCAAGAAAGGATATGACAATTTCCCTTCTCACTCTCCCTCGCCTCAAAGTTATTTTGATTTATTCTGTAGTCATGAGTGTTTCATGAAAAATTTACTATATTGTGATGAAAGCTGGAGCTTTATGTAGTGCCTATAGCCCAATACTCTCTGTTTTATTGAAATTTGGCGACAACAGGATTCCACATGAAAACAAGGTAGTTGCCTTGGAGTAATTGCCTCTATGAGGCAATAAGTTTTTAGATATGACACCAAAAATACAATAAAAAAATACATGACAAAATTAAAAACATTTGTGCATCAAAGGATACTATTAAGAATGTGAAAAGGTGACCTACAGAATGGCAAAAAATATTTGCAAATCATATATCTGATAAAGGTTAACTATCCAGAATACATAATAACTATTAAAATTTGACAATAAAAAGAGATGCAATTCAATTAAAAGTGGGCAACGGATTTGAATAGACATTTCTCCAAAGAAGATATAGAAATGGCTAATAAGCACATGAAAAGATGCTCAACATTATTAGCCATTAGAGAAATGCAAATCAAAACTACAATGAGATACTTCTTCATATTCATTAGGATATTTATAATAAAAAAAAAAGGATAATAAAAGGCATTGGTGAAGATATGGAAAAACTGGAACTCTCATGTGTTGCTGATGAGAATGTAAATTGTGCAGCCACATTGAAAAAACAGTTTGGCAGTTTCTCATAAGGTTAAACACAGTTATCATGTGATATAGCAATTTTACTCCTAGAGAATTTCACTCCAAAAATACCCTAGAGGAAGGAAAGCATATACTTCCAGAAAAACTTGTGCAAGAATATTCATAGCAGGACTATTTGTAGCAACCAAAAAAACAGAAACAAGCCAGTGCTCATCAAATGATGAATGGATAAACTAAATGTGACATATCTGTACAATGAAATATTATTAAGCCATAAAAAGGAATGATGTACTGATTTATGCTATAATAGGATCAATCTTAAAAACATTATTCTAAGTGAAAGAAGGTGGAAATAAAAGGCCAAATATTATGATTTTATTTATATAAAATGTCCAGAAAAGGCAAATTGATAAATATACAAAATAGATTATTGGTTGTCAGGGACTTTGGAGAGAGGGGAATGAGAGTGACCGCCAAGGGATATGGGGTTTCTTTTGGGCTAATAAAGACATTCTGGAATTGGATAATGGTGATAGTTGTACAACTTTGTGAATATACTGAAACACAATGAATTGTACATCTTAAAAGTATTAATTTCATGCTATGTGACTTATGTCTGAAGTATGTTACTATCCTCCAAAGTTATTGTCATATTCATTTTAGTTATCTTCTTCCTCTGTCTACCTTTTCCTGAAGGAAAATTCTGTAGTGGTCAAGTCATAGATGAAGAAAATGTTAAAAAGCAACAATTATTTTTGCTTCTTAATTTTTTGATATTTTTAGTTTAGAGTGCTTTCAGATTTATGGAAAAGTGATAAAGATAATCCAGAGAAATCCTGTATGATCTTCACCCAGTTTCCCATAATGTCAGCATCTCATAAAACCATGGGACCAAGATGGAAAACTAAGAAATTCACGTAGGTATTAAATAAACTCTAGACTTTATTTAGATTTTACCAGTTTTTTCCCACGGATGCCTCTTTTCTGTACCCAGGACCAATCCTGGACACCACTTTGCTTTTAGTTGTCCCATCTCTTTAGTCTCCTCTGATCTGTGAGTGTCTCACTGTTTTTCATGACCTTGACAGTTTTGAAGAGAATTGTTCAGGTATTTTAAAAATTGTCCCTCAGTTTAAGTTTGATGTTTTTCTCATGATTAAATTGACGTTATGTGTTTGGGAGATGAATATCACAGAGGTAATATGCCTTTCTCATAGCATCATATGAGAGAGTACATGGTATCGACATGACTTGTTGCTGGAATATTAACCTTGATCACTCACTTGAATTAGTGTTTGCCAGTTTTCTTCATTATAAATGTACTATTTTTCTCTTTCTATATTTTTTGGAAGTGAGTCATTAATCCAGCTCACATTCAGAGCAGGGTGTGGGGGAGATTAAGCTCTACCTTCTGGAAGAATGTCTTAGTCAGCTTGGGCTGCTGTCACAAAATACTGTAGACTGAATGGCTTATAAACAACAGAAATTTATTTCTAACAGTTCTGGAGGCTGGGAATCCAAGATTAAGGCACCATAAGATTAGATGCCTAGTAAGAACTCACTTATTGGTCCATAGTAAGTGAGTGCCATGCACTATTCCATTCCCGAGGGCTCTACCTAGTCACCTCCTGAAGGCGCCTTCTCCTAATACCATCACCTTGGAGGCTACAATATTAACATATGTGTTTTGGAGGGACACAGACATTCAGTCCCTAATGAGGGGAGAGTATCTATATATATATTACTTGTACTTTTTCTGTACAAAAGATTTGTCTCTTCTACCTATTTAATCAATCACTTATTTATATCAATATGGACTCATATATTTATTTCATATTTACATTATAATCCAATTCTATGTTATTTATTTTGCTGCTCAAATTTTCCAGCTTTGGCTATTGGAGCTCTATTAAGTTTGGGTTTTTTTTGTTCCTTTGACATGCTCCATCCTTTTTTAATATTAAAAACTTTTTTCATTGAGTACTTTCTGGCACTACGAGATGCTCCAGGCTCCCCTTGCGTACCCCCTGAGTCAGACCTAGAATCAGCTCTAGTTTTTTATCTATCTATCTATCTATCTATCTATCTATCTATCTCTATCTATCTATTTATTTATGTATTTATTTATGTATTTATTTATTTATTTAAGTTGAAGAATGGTATTAGAAACCAAGATGTAAAAGCAGTGATGTTGGTATAGTGGGGACTATGTCAGCTTCAGGGAAAAGAAGGGATTAGCTAGTTGTCAAGTGGAAGAAGGAAGAGAAAAGAACTAAGGGAGTGAGTTAGATGATATTGAGGACTGAATGAGCCGTTGAAGCTGGAGATCAAACATGGCACCTAGTGGCTTACCCATGTGAAGCCGGGCATGTGAACATGCACGGCAACTGAACACAGGCATTTTAGATCGATAATGCAACCCCAAGGTAAATATATAACAAGCTGCCTTTAAAATTGAATATGATATACAATTTTTCTAGAAAAATTCATGGCCGACCTTCAGGCCTAGCTTCATTTGGATTCCTCCAAAATGAGTCCTGCTTGATATTGCTATGTTTGCCCTGAGTTTTCTCTCTCCTTATGAAGTAAACTCGAGTCGCTTAAAATATAAACGGAGGAAATAATGATAATGATTACTAGAGAGCGCAATTGTGTGGGATGGTGAAGCCCCTGCTCGTGTTTTATTGTTACGACTTTTTATTTTGTCCCAGGCAGAGGAAGACTGGATACCAGGCACGCAAATAGCTGTGGTGGAGAAATTGGAAGGAGAAAACTGTTATAGTCATGGTACAGCAGGCAGGGAAAGCATTGCAATTCTGTTCTCTCTAAACGTGAAATGCAGAGGCTGGCTATATGGGAGGCTGTAAAGGGAAATCTGCTTAATAGGAGAGCAACGAGGTGGACAGTCTTTGCTAGACCTATATTAACATATGTGCACCTCACAAAATACATTTTGAAAATGCTGGCAGACACTTTTTTTTTTCCGGAATGAAAACTGGAGAGTGCAGTTTTTTTTAGAAGCTGAAGATGTTGAATTGTACTATAGATTAGCTAGAAGTTACAAAAAGCTCTTCCTGAGTCAGCTAAATAATGAAATGAAGTTTCTCCAAGTTGGTTTAGCACTGTAGGTAACATAATAACTGAGAAATCATTGATTCAATCCATTTAGGGGATAGAATCAATGTTTCGATTCCTCCTCCTTATTTGTGAAGGACACCTGAGGGGCTTTCTGTAATTAACAATACATTGTTGTACTTGCAGACTTCTTTTTATCTCAGAAACCTATGATCCTAGAGGAAAAAGATTTCACAGTTTACCTTAAACGAAAGTAAGTGGGATCTTTCATTCGATCTATAAAACTGTGTTTTCCTACTTACCTCTGTCTGGAGGCAGCCTGGCTAGGCCACACTAGGCTAGGGCTGGGGATTTATCCTGCCTCTATAATTACTTGCTGCGAGGCTATGTGCCTATCGTGCTTGCCATGGGCTAAATTGTGCTTCCTTCACACATTCATATGTTAAAGTTCTAGCCCCTAGTGCTTCGGTGACTGTATTTGGGGATAGGGTCCTTAAAGAGGTATTTAAATTAAAATGAGGTCATTAGGGTGGGTCTAATCCAATGGGACTGGTGTCCTTATAAGAAGAGGAAATTTGGACACAGGCACATGCAGAAAGAAGACAGAGTTATGTGGGAAATGTTACTGGAATCCTTTCAAGGAAAGAAACTAATATTTGTTGAGAGTCACTATCTAGATATATTACTAAATCAAAGAGCTCCCCTAATCATCACTACTCTTAACTTCATTATATTGATAAATAAATGGGCACTTGGAGAGACTGGGTAATTCGTGTAAGACCAAGGAACTGGTGATGGAATAGATTTAAACTCATTTCTCCCACTTCTAGTCCTTGTCCTTATTACTTTGTGTCATTGGGAACGAAGCTATGACAGGTTGCCCAAGTCCAACCCTTGGTGTACTTTTACAATGACTTCGACGAAAGATATATTTGCTTATATGGGAGTGAGCCCCAGGAAGCTTTAGTCGGGAAGTAATCCAAACGTCTCAATGAAGGGAACCCCAAGGATGACAAACAACCCTCTTAATAATCGATGAGTTTCTTTGGTCTCCCACTAGATGGTGCTAGAGCCTGTTTCTATGTCATGAGGCGGCATGGTACCAGGATCTGAATCCAACATTAATTTTGGAGCTTTGGCCATAACCTATTTTGATTTAAAATTTCTTTCCTATTGATGTTCATGTTCCTTATAATTGAAAAAGGGAGTCCTTAAAAGTAACAAAGTTAGAGAGGCATCCACCATATTGGCAATGCAGGAAATACAAATCATGATCACAATGTGAATAATACTTTATTACAGTGAGCATAGGACACTTTTTATTTATGGAGAGGTCTTTAATACACCAATTCGTGGTTGAATGCATAGAGAACAAGGGATTTAAAATTGTTCTATTTTAGTTCCTCTGGTGATTGATTCACTCTAGGGAGAGGCATATAACTGCTCTCTGCCCTAGTTTTTCCATTTATAAAATAGAAATAAAATATGGGACACTTACTTCAAAGGGCACCCAGAAGATGAATGAGGTAGTGTCTCTTAAAATGCTCTGTGGTTATTGGAGAAATAGAGTTATATCCTTTTTGCAAATAGTGCAAGAATGATGAGGCCTATACCTTGACTTTGACCCATCAATGCTTATTTGAATCTTTAAAACCCACTTGATCACAGATTCTCCCAAAGTACTTTCACTGCTGTTTTCCTCAGTAAGATAAAAAGGCATCCACATGATGAAAACTACCATTTGGGGAATGGATTAATAGGTGCCTTTCAGTTTCTCAATGGAAGAATTTGTTCTGCCCTCCAGAAGTCATTTCATCTCTATTTTTCTCCAAGCTTAAATGCTTTGCTAAGAGTAACATTGGGGTAAGGTTTCTGGATAGTCTCTTTATTTATAGTTAGTGGAGAAGGTTTCCACTGTACTTTGTTTTCAACCTATTTTCCAGATGTGTTTAGAAAGGCACACTGGAGGGTGTATTGGAAAGGAAATACAATGGATATTTCAGACTAAATTATATTTCATAGGTTTGAAATATGCTATAGACTGAATGTGTCTCCCCAAAATCTATATTTTGAAGCCCTCCCTCTCAATGTGACTGTATTTGGAGATAGGGCTTCCAAGAAGATAATTAAGGTTAAATGAAGTACAGGCATATCTCAGAGATTTTGCAGGTTCTGTCCAGGCCACCACAATAAAGTGAATATTGCAATAAAGTGAGTCATAAGCTTTTTGCTGATGTAGGGTCTTGCCTTTTTGCCTTTTCAGGTGGGGCCCTAATAGAATAGGATTACTGTCCTTAAAAAGAAGATTCCCAGAGAGGTGTGCTCACTCTCTTCCTCCTGCCCTCCCCCTCCCCCGCCACAAAACCCCACATGTGAGCACACAATGATATGGTGGCCTCCTGTATGCCTGGAGGAAAGCCTCACCAGAAACCAACCATGTTGATACCCTGACTTCCAGCCTCCAGAACTATGAGAAAAGAAATGTCTTTTGTTCAGGCCACTCTGTGGTGTTTTGTTACGGCTGCCTAATATGAGTAAGACAAAATACCTACCTATAAGAAAAAGGTTGGCACACTTTTGTTATAAAGGGCCATGTGGTAATATTTTAGGCTTTGCAGTTCACATAGTCTTTAGCACAAAAGCAGCCATGGCAGTAAGAAAGTGAATGAGGTTGTGTTCCAATGAAACTTTATTTACAAAAACAGACCGTGGGCCATATTTGGTCACAGGTCATAGTTTGCTGTTAAAATAGAAAAGTAAAGTCTATGGCCATGCCACCCTGAGCAAGCCCGATCCCATCTGATCTCGGGAGCTAAGCAGGGTCAAGCCTGGTTAGTACTTGGATGGGATATCACCTAGGAAGATCGGATCAGGTGCTGTAGGCGTAAAAAATAAAAAATAAGAGATTGTGAGCTGACAAGATCTTTGCAATCTGTGAGGTGAACCAAGGGTTGTCTTGCCTAAAATAAATAAATAAATAATAATAATAATAATAAAGTGGTTATATTCAGACTTTTTCCTCAAAGGCAGATTTTTATTATCACTAAACAAACACAACTTACAATTAATTGTAATTTCAGTTTTTAAAAGTTCCAATGTATGATTCTCATTAGTAATAATATAGTTACTTTTAGACAAGAGGCTGGTGGGGCTAATGCTCATTTCTATGTCTAAGTCATATAAATTCTGAACCTCCTAATTTTTTATTTCTCTTAATCCAATAAAAATAATCCCTTCAATGTTTTATTTTGTTCTTGTGTGAAATATTCAGATGGAGTTTATTTATGGCCCAAAGTGTAAAAAGCCTGTTTTTCTTTGTTATACATAGCAAGTTTGCTGTCAAGCCCTTTGGTGTCTTCACATTTGCCAATTCTGACAGTCATCTTCCCTCACCCCCTTCTTCTTCCCATGCTGCCAAACACTTAGCTAGGTTTCTCCTTTTCCTATTCATGGACTATAATTATTTGAAAATGTCGCCTCATTGGCCGCCATGGCCCTACTATGACTGCCAAAGTTTTTGGCTTGATTATTCAGCTACAACCACAACCACCATTTACAGGATGCTTGCTTATTATGTTCCAGGCACTGGGCCAACTATTTTCCTAATATAATCTCATTTAATTGTTATAACATTCCTGTAAATAGGTATTATGATGTCCATTTTATAAGTGAAGACACTGAGGTACCGAGTAGTTCAGCAAAGGACCCATAATTGAATAACCAGCAAATGAGCGGTAGGACTTGGTTTGGCCCCCACGAGTGTCGGAATCCAGAATCTGTATTTCCATTCACTCTTCCCTCTTGGCTCTCTGTAATGCATACACTTTGAGAATTTCTTATACCCTCATAATACCAAAAAATATAATCCATATATAACTCCCAACCCTCCAGAAAAGCTGTGAGCACAGAAGATAGAACTTATTATATATTATCTTAATAAAGAGAATCTGTATATTCTATTTTGATGAATTTTATAATTTCTTGTAAAGACGGATTAGTTTTTAGATTCATGCACGTACCATCTTAGTGTATTGTTCTCCACTGAGTAAAATATGGGTCAGTCAACTCTGCATCAATAGACTTTTGTGTACATCTTTTATTAAGACTATGGATTCATAGAAAATAGGGAAGCTTTAGCTTTTCTTATCTATAAGGGAACATACTACCAATTGAGAAAATGAAAAGACCATGGACTTCTGTGTTAGCCAGAACTTGTATATTTGCTTCACATGTGACATAACATCTTGAGACTTTAATATCTTTTTAAAATTAGTTAATAATATAACTCTACCAGGGTGATTGATATTAGACTGTGAAGTACATAGCCTAGTGTCTAGCGCATAGCAGACTCTTAATAACCGTTAAACTGTTAATGACACTGATCAGATAAGTATCTTCAGAAGGCTATAAATTGTTCAGCTGAAAATAGATTATTATTGTAGTTCATGAAATGTGAGTTAGAACCATATGTATGTATTTTCAAGATTGAATGTTGTTTTGTGCTTAGGGAAAAAATGTAGTTTTCTCATTTGTAATAAAAATGACATTCTGGAAGTCCTTGATATGACAGTGAGCTTTTTCAGAACAGTTTGCTGTTAACGGGAAAAAGTGAGACACATGGCTTAGATTTATCTTTGAAATACACAATTTAACTTTTAAATGAAGGGGAAAAATGCTTGGGGCAAAATGTGTTTTTGGTTTTTTTGAGGACTAAACACTTCTCCCACTCTTTCACATATGTACTTAGTATATACTTGAGTTAGCAGATTAGGGCAGGGTTGCATAAATTAACTGAGCCCTTATTTCATTGTATTTATTATTCAGGCTATCATGTTGGGTCAGCAACTCATAGTTGCTGACTTCCAGGCAGTTCTTTGAGATAAGATGAGGAGGATACAACCCAGATTTTTTTGCATGAACTGCCCCTTATGTATCAACAAATTAGTAGGGATTAAATGTGATTATCATTTCTTATTTGCTTTGTGTATTATCTGAGGAAAAATAAAAATACGAGGCAGTTTTGTCTTTTTTCCTTCCATTTCTATTGATTTTATCTGCCATTAATTAGTGTTTGCTCATGGGGTACTAAGAAATTTTGATATTTATTGGAACAATACATGTCTAAAGAAGCATAATCTAGGGGGAAAAACCCACTAGACTTCATTAAGATAAATATATGTGATTTAAGGTTAATCAGCTATTTGGGGACAGCTATACCAGCAGAGCATGTGAATAGTTCTCAATCTGGGCCTCAATCTAGACTGTGGAATAGGAGCTGACCATTGCATAATGCGTAGGAATGATGGAAAGGAAAAAATCAGCAGGCTATCTGACCCCTGGGATAGGGTTGCCATATTTAGTAAAAAACAAAACAAATGAACAAACAAACAAACAAAACAGGATGCCCATTTGAATTCGAATATCAGATAAACATGAATAACTTTTTAGCATAAACATGTTCCAAGGATTGAATGGGACATATCTATACTAAATAAAAACTTATTATTTATTAGAAATTCAAATTTAACTTGGCATCCTGCATTTTATCTAGCAACCATACCCTGAGAGTATGACAAAGGCCATTGTCAAGGCAAAGCCATGGGTACAAGGCAGACAAATTAAGGGGTAAGCAGAAACAGATACAATGCATTGGGGTAAGAGGATTGAAAATTAGAGGAAACCTGTTTCAGTATAGGGAAGCTGTTAGACCTTCCAGCTATCACAAAAATCAGGAATTTGGCTCTCAAGAGTGCGTCCTCTTCAGATCTTACTGACATTTCTGAATCTACCTTTTCACCCACAGGAAGCACCATTCGGCAGATCCGTAGGCTTAAACAGGACTGTGCAGTGGTACAACGGGAAACGCCCTGGCTGTGAAATGGTAGATCTGTGACGGGCTTTGTTTCTGACACTTATTAGTAGCATGACTAGTCAAGCAAACTAATCTCTGTGAACTCTGGGATCCTTGCATCTGGATCGCTCACTCCTGAACTTGATACTGGCTGAGTATCTAAAATTCATCAGAATCCTTCTTCTTTTCGTGTCTTCCATATTTCCCTCCCTACTTCTTTTCCAAAACCTCTTTTAGTTTATTGAGTTACCTAAATAAATAACTAAATAAGTATCCTTCCTCTCTTCCTCCCACTAGTGACACCTCTCTTTCTTTCTTCTCAGAGCCAAACATCTTGAAAGAGTAATCTCCACTGTCTTTGTTCTCTCCACTACTCAGTCTATTGTGGTCTGGTTAAGATTGCCAACAACCTCTTAACTACTAAAGCAAATGGATACTTTTCAGGATTTTTCGTCAATAACGTTTCTGTAGCATTTGGCACTGCAGGGACACCCCACCTCATCTATGCGTCGTACGCACTCATTTCCTTAGGCTTCTGAGACAGCCTACCAGCTTTTGCAGGCTCTTTGTCTCTGCAAGTTCTTAATAGTATATGGACACTTAGGAATGTTTTCTCCTGGTTTTCTCCTCAATCAGCAAATTATCTATTCACTGGCTTATGCATTGCCATGCTTCAGTTAGCATCTTTATGTTAGTGAATTAAAATTTCAACTCTCCAGACAGATTTTTCTTCTGAGTTCCAAACTGGTGTCTCCAACTGTAAGATACCAAAAGTCGGTACGCTATGGCCACCTCACATTCAAATGGTCCAAACCACTGTTGCTCCTGTCCCATCAGAGCCTAAAAAGAATGCCATTTTGGTTTTTTTTCTGACAACCAAGAAGATGGCAACAGCAGCAAGATGTAGCTCCTTGTTCAACTTCTATTCCTCAGGTAAATGTACTCTGAATGCAGAGACACAGCAACCTTTTGTAATTATAATGATTTGGTTTTGAAAGCTAAATGTGCTGATTATGGCTGAAATTGTCCTGTGCCCTTTTGTCTGACCACATGACTTCCCAAGAGGTATCCCCACGGCTCAGGTTGTTTACTGATTGTCCCAGAAATACATCCTGTTGATAATATTAGATGCGCTTTTTTGATTGTACAGAACTTTTGACATCTCTATTTTATCACACACAGTCATTGCTGTGGTTACTATGTTATCAATATTTGGCACAGTTTGGGCTCATGAGGCAGTGTCCCAAGAGGCATACGATGATGCTATATTTTTCCCTCATGCATCTTCTGCCAACTAAACAAGGGACATTTATCAGAGACCTCAGTTAAAGCTACATACACTAGAGTGATTATGTGCATTATGGATGCCCTTCAATTTACCAAGGGTTATGCTTCTCAAGGATTGTTCTGAACACATTTCGTAAAGAAAAATCACATTTTCCTAGTGATTTAAATTATAATTTCAGAAATGTGTGCCCTCATTAAAAATGTTGACACTAAAGCAAATTAAAATCATTCTTTTATGTGGAAAAACTGCAATAACATATTTATTATGAAAGAAGGGCCTCTGAAAAACTATCTACAAGATACCGGGAATAAATAAAATACCTTGCTGGGTGTTTTTAATTTCATAAAATTTCAAGATAAGCACTTATACTAGAAGCAAACAACAAAATAATATTCATCTTAATTTCCATAGTTTTGCTTGTATTGTTTTGTTTTGAGAAAGGAAGGGTCATGTTAGGGTAGGGCGAAAGTCATTGAAAGGGGCTGTCTCAGTCTGTTCAGACTGCAATAACAAAATACTCTAAACTGGGTGACTTAACAACAGACATTTATTTCTCATAGTTCTGGAGGCTGAAAGTCTGAGATCAGGGTGCCGGCACAGTCAGGCTCCAGTGAGGACCCTCTTGCAAACTTACAGATGGTTGCCTCCTGCTGTATCCTCACATGGCAGAGAGAGAGCAAGATCAGTTCTTTGGTCTCCTCTTACAAGGGCATACGTCTCCTCACGACCTCATTTAAATCTGATTGCTTCTCAAAGCCCTACCTTCTAATATCTTTACATTGGTGGTTAGGACTTCAACATAAGAATTTGGTTGCGGGGGATGACACAACATTTAGTCTGTTGGAGGGATAGTCTGCCTGCCAGAAAAATACACTACATATCTGTAAGTCGGTAGCAAAAATTTTCTGTTCTGAGATAGAGAGTATTTTGCTGAGTACTTCTTAGAACAGACATTATTTAAACTGAGAATCAAGTCTTAATAGATTTGTTGTTCTGTTTATCTCAAGACCTATGGCATTGAATGAGTCGATGCCAGAGAAGATTTTATTGTATTCTTCGGACTATTGTACACCTAAGAGAAAAAAGTTCATAACCCTTGACCTTCTAGCATTTTGAGTTGACCTTATGTCATTTCTCTGTATACACTTACCTGGACACAATAAAGCTGAGGTAAAGAATTTAGTTGAGTGAAATGAATCAAATCCAGCTTTTCATTCTTTTAAAGTCTTGGCTGCAGTTGCTATTTTCTGTGGGTGTTGACCACTCCAATAAAGTTTAGAATTATGGTACTTAAAAAAAGAATTAATTTTGAGGGAAAAAAAGATAAATTTTTAGTGAAAACATATATCCACACAAGGACATGTATGTGAATATTCATAGTAACATTATGCATCATAGCCCCAAACTGGAAATAATCCAAATGACCATCAATTGGTGAATGGATAAACATATAATAGATTACTAGTCATCAATGAAAAGGAGTATACTACTGATAAATGCTACAACATAATTGAACCTCAAACATTTGCTTAGTGAAAAAATCCCAGCATATAAGACTATGTATTATATAATTTCATGTATATAACACATTGAGAAAAGACAACTATATAGAGACACAAAGCAGATCAGTGGTTGCATGGGGGTTAGGAGGGTAATAAGGATTAACTGCAAACAAGGGGTACAAGGAAACTTTTGGAGGTGGTGATAATGTTCTAAAACTATCATGATGATAGGTGCGCAACTCTATAAATTTTCTAAAAAGCATTGAATCATGCACTTGCAATGGGTAAATTTATGCTATTAAATTATACTTAAATAAAGCTGTTGAAGAAAATTAACTTCTAATAAAGCTTCCTGTTATTCCTTAATGTAAAACTATTGAAAACCCATTTCTTGGGGAATTCTCTTTGCTCTGGTCCAGCCTAGATATCTCTTCTTTTAGACGATGCTGGTCTTAACATCATGATCTTTTCACAAATCCCATAGAGTCCATGCAGAAGCATTACCAGCCAACTGGACACCTATTTTCCTTGGAAAGATGGTGAGGTGGGGTGGGGGCGATGGGGTTACTCTAATCACAGAATTATCTGTGACTTTCAGGCACAAGCTGCTTAGTAGAATGCCATTAATTGGGAGGCGCTGGGTGAGGACCTCCATCTTTTCTGGCGCTGTTGGCCAGATGAGAGGAAAGTGTGGCCTCGGCAAATCAACCTAATAGCTGTGCCTGGTTCTCATTATGAGCTACAGGGGTGCAGTTCCTGACATAACGAAATTCTCGAATAATGTCTATCAACACTTTGCTATCGACAGACTGCACATTGAACATGTTCTCGCTTGAGGAGCACTCTGCTCATCTCTAAATCAGAATCTTTGGAGAAAATGCAGAGCACTGTTGAAAAGCAGATAATAAACAGTAATGGAGCAAGAACGAGGCCGTGTTAGGGCTGTTAGTCACAGCAAATGCATCTGATATTTTCTCCTTAATCTATAACTCTCACCATTACTCCTTTGTGCAGAGAGCGAATGATATTTATAAACTTGTCTGGGTAGCCTATCTTTCACAAGGCTTTCCACATACTAATTCAGTTAATAGAATCAAATGCCTAAGTACAGTTTACAAAGAGAATATAAAATCAAAAGGCAATCCTTGGCTTTTTTTTTTTTTTTTTTTTTTTTGCAGTCACTTTTAGTAGTGAGAAATAATTTCTAATTTTCTACAACTGACATGAAAGCCCCACTGATCGAATTATTGTAAATGGTACGTATGGAGGCACTGAGTTATTCTTTGTTTGGAGAACTAATACAAACAGAAGGAATATGGTCATGCAGGAGATCCCATTAAAACATTGCTCTAAGGGGGTGCAACTGTGCTCTTTGTAAAAAGCTAACCATTTAATATGGTGCTTCACTGTGCACAGCCTTTAGAGGATGTGGTTAGACTGTGGCACATTTAAATCTGTCAAAGGCTGACACTTTCTATAATGTAAATGTTTAGACAAACGGAATCACAACATTAGGAGCTGCAAAAGAAAAGTAAAAAACGAGGGCCCCAACCTTAAGGAAATTGAATTTGGTTTCAGAGATTAAAAATATACTCATTTTTTTAAAGCTAAAAGATCAAAACATGATGAATGCCAAGAAAAGTGAAATAGTTCACACTTTCTGAGAGATTTGAATATTGATTGAGAGTTAAAGAAAAAAAAATTCAGAAGGAGGTGGTACTACAGGTTTATCTTAAATTGTGTGAAACCTGGCCAGTTAGAGAAGAAAATGGGGCAGTTGGGGGAGAGGACAGGATTTCAGGAGGTGTTAAATATGGAGGTGGAGAAGCTTATGTATTTTTTGTGGACAGTGAAGAGAATGGTCTGACTGTAGCAGAAAATCTATATTAGAGCATCATGGGAGATAAAACTGGCAAGAATCTCATACTTTATGGATTGTCTTGAATGCTAGAATGACAAGTTTAGATTTATTCCATAGATGATGAACCAATGAAGGTTTTTGAACGGGGATGTGACAGTATGCAGATGATATTCTAAAAACAGTATTCCAACTGTGTACAGAATAGATTGGAAAGGGAAGACACTGAATGCTGGTGTGCGGAGGCAATTAGAAAATGATAGGAAAGAACAGACATGAAATAAAAAATGGATAGGTGTAGAGAGAAAACTAACAAAATCTTCTCTTCTTCCTCCTGATAAAGAAGTTAACCCACAGTCAAACATTTGGATGATCGTAGCACTGACCAAAAATATTAAGAAAGAGAGCTAGTAGAAATGGAAAATGATGAGTTTTAAGGAATAAAAATTGAATGCAATATTTTGAGCCGATATTTAAGGAGGTCATCAACAGGCAACTCAAAAGGAACCCACACTGACTGCTTTGTGTTCTGCTCTATTTCTAGTGCCTGTGGCAAGACCTGCAGATAGTAAGTGTTCTCTACATAGACAGTGAACACATGAAAATGAATATATAATAATGGAGATTTGGTTTAAATGTGAAGAACACATATTTGGTAGTTCCCTGCATGAAGATCATAGTTCAAATTATGAGAAATTATAATTTTTTAAGTCACACACAAATGCACACACACACACGAGGGAAAATGACCAAAGCCAAGTCCTGGGAAAATCTTCTACTGAGAAAGTATGATAAGACCAGGAACTCACAAAGAAATGACATAGACCATAAAGATAGTAGCTTTGATGCATAAATTTTCTACAGTTCCAAAGTAATAGGTAAAAACATTTCAGTGGTAGTTTTAGAGGAAAAAAGTTGTCTTTAATCATACAAATAATTATTTAAAATTTGATTATCTAAGAATTAAGTATACTTAGTTGCCATAAACTTTTATATGGTAGATTATGTGGAAAATGAAAGGCATAATAGTACTTCAATATCAAATGTAGTTATTTTTCCCGTTTGTTGAAAGTGAAAATAATGTGTGTCACGTATATGGTGATGAACATTAAATAATGACAAGCAAAGCCTGTTTACTTCCTCTTGTGTGATATTTTACTCCATTCATGATTATATAAAAATTAATTTTGGAAACTGAATTAAGCATAACTTTAAAAATCTCTATTCCAAGCAGTTGTGTACTATCCAATCCTAGAAAATATTTCTTATGAGTTTCCAAAAGGGATTTTTGCCATAATATCAAAAAAAAAAAAATACCATTCACATTTTTCTTACCATAGAAGTAGATGAGACTCAATATTTTCCACTTTAAAATCATTTTTAAGATATTGTCCTTGAAATCGTCATCAAGTTGGGATAATTAGTTTTTTAGTTTTTTTTTTTTAGCATTATTATTCTGTATCCATTTAAATGCTTAAAATTTAATACAATGAGAAACGAGGTTGGAAATTTTCTCTTGAAGTTTCAGATTGAGTATACTCAATGCTTAAAGTATATCTGCCAACCAGCCAAGATCCACTGACAGTTATAATTTTTTCAAGTTTGACACAGTTGGTCTTTTCTCTGGTGTTCCAAAAATAGTCCATAAATTTAGACCAGCATATTTCCTTTTGAGAAATCAAAGAACCTCAACATGGAACACAAGCATTTTTTGATCCACATACATATCTTCACAAAGCAAAGGAAAAAAAAATCTAGTGTTTCGGATACTGTTATTCTCATAACTGATTATCCCATAATTGATGTGGGTTCTTCTCTAAGAGACCTTGGCAGCATCTGAAAAATCATTGCTTGGGAACAAATGGCACAGGGCATCTAAATTGATGATTTTCTTTCCTCCAAATTTTTTGGTAGCCATCTATAAAACCAACCCAATATTTTTAGAACAGCAAAAGCTTGTACTATAATCCTCCTCCTCCTTAATTCTGCTCCTTTGTTTAGCAAAACTTTGACAGAATCATGAAGATAATTAATTCATCTTTTTGGTAGTTCCCAATGCTTGAGAAAAAGAGCATTTCTATTCCGTAGAATATTTAGCTAAACATTCAGAATAAACTAATAGTTGAAGAGACTCTCTCATTGTTAGAACCATCACAAGTCAACCAAAACACACACACACACACACACACACACACACACACACAAATAAATAAATATATGATAATAACAGATTTTTTGCCAAACTTTTAGTATTCTCTGCTGAGTTATCTGTTTGAATGTTGATTACAGAAATTATACAAAGAAACACCATAGTGTTCTTTAATAAACACTATTTCTTCCATTAAGAAACTCCATAGTTCTTTAATAAAAGTTTTGGAAACATTCAGAATACAAAGTCTAATGAGAGTCACCATAGAAGTATGTCTTACTTTTTTTCAATTAAAGGGGCTATTTTACATAAAATTTTCAGTCTTTGAAGATTCTTGGTTATAGGTTTTAGTAACTGCCAACTTCATGTGTGGGACAGAGAATAAGTCCTTTTTTTTTTTTAAGGATTTGTATGATTTTTATTTAAAATTTTTTACTCAATGTCATTCAGAAAGGTCATGTGGTGCTATTACTCTGTGTTTTTAGATTTAGACTATTTTGAAAAATCTTGACGTTATCATTTTACATTTGTGATATTAGCCTTATTACATTTCAGAATTTTATTTTTGCCATCATTGACAGATACCCTACTCTTTCTCCCCAAACAAAAACTCCTCATTCCTCAAAAAACACAAAAACAGGAGCTGCTTATCAGGGTCTGGCATTATTTTCACAGAAATCTAGAATCTAAATTGTGTGAGGGATGAGACTTCCCTATTTGTTGTTTAATTCCCTCACCTAGAAAACTCAATGAGTCAGTTCTCAGAAAGTATCTGTTGAGTAAATTTTTAAATGAATATTTGTTTAATATCAGTGATGTCAGTGGTGGGCAGTGAATGATGGGGCTGATTATTTCATATATACATGAACTCCAGTAAGCAATATTTTATATAATTTTTCATCTATAGCTATCTGGACCCATTTAAAGCTCTCTGGGGCCAGACCCAAATGATCTTATTTTAAATCTATATTATAGTTTGCATAGTCAGAGTGAACTATATCTCATGAGAAAGGAAATGAAAGATTCATTATAAATGGCTTTCATGACATCCATAGTCCCATTTTTGACATTACAGTAGACTTGAATATTATGTTTATTTTTCAACCATAAAAATCATTATATTTAATAAGTAATAAGTGTATCAACAAAAAATGTGTTACACAAACTACATTGAACATAATTAAGAAATAATTATGTTGCATCAAATGTAGTGCTTATTATGAATGTGTTTTAATGCTGTTTCTTGCACACATACCCTAGACCTAGGAATATTTGTTTTGATATTAATTTTATGTATTTTATATTATAAAAGCTACCTGTAGTTTTTCTTAATTTTCAAAATTTGCAGTTCTATTATTCAATATATTTATTTGAAGAGTGCCTTCCCTAAATTATCTACCAGATTCACATCTGAATCTCTAAGGGGACATCTTCTTCTGTGCCTTTTCTCTCCTAGAATACTGTCAATGTAAGCAAAGGGAGAGCAGAGTTTGGACTTGGTGGTTACCAGTATGCCAAATGCAATTGAGGTTGAGCAGAATGATGAGGACAAGTAAAGTCTTTGTGATTTGGCAAGAAGGTGATTATTAGATGTCCACAGAAAGAACAGTTTTATATCTAAATGAAGATGGAAACCAGATTGGAAAGCAATGATAAAATATATTTAAATCCATCGGACATGTAAAATGTAAAAATCTGAAACACCAATTGCTGCAAAGGTGTGGGGAAGCTTCATATATTAATAGTAGGAGAGCACACTGAAAACAACTATTTTAGAGAGGCAGTTGGTACTATCTACAGTTTCTAGTAGAGTTGAAAATGCACCTGGCCTAAGATATTTCACATCTGGCTAAGTACCTTAGAGAAACTTTTCCCATGTCCATAAAGAGACACATACTAACATGTCTATTTTGATATTATATTTGGTAGTGAACACTTGGAAGTAATGTATATGTCCATTATTAAGGGAAAGAGAAATAATCTGTGTCCTATTTATATGATGAATAGCACTCATTGTGTAAAATGAATGAAACCATGTGCATGAATATGGATACATCTTAAGAATATAAATAATGTATAAAATATATTTAATGCCCAAAGTCAGAATGGGATAGTGTGATATCATAATATACTTTAAAAACATGCAAGAGAACACTATTTTAAAAACTAGTAAAACTAGATAGACCCATAAATATGTAGTAAAAGTATATCAAAACTTTTAGGAAGGATTCAGGATAGTAATTACTTGGTGGGGGCACGGTGGGAAGGGTTGGAAGAGATGTTAGTAAGATGAGATTCAAGAAGAGCCACAAAGAACACTTGTTGTACTTGAACAGCCATTTTTGTTTTTTTTTTTTTTTTTTTTTTTTTTTTTCTTCTTTCTTTTCTTTCTTTTCTTCTTCCTTCCTTCCTTCCTTCCTTCCTTCCTTCCTTCCTTCCTTCCTTCCTTCCTTCTTCCTTCTTCCTTCCTTCCTTCTTCCTTCCTTCCTTCCTTCCTTCCTTCCTTCCTTCCTTCCTTCCTTCCTTCCTTTTCCTTCCATTTTCTCTTCATTCTTCTTCATCTTCATCTTCTCTCTCCCTTCCCTCCTCCCTCCCCCTTCCCTCCCTCTCTTTCTTGTCTGAGTTAAATAAGATAAAACACTAACATGAAAGTAAAGACTATTTTCCAATTTGAGGAGGCATAATTGTATCTAAAGTTAGAGGGTGCTAATAAAGAGGGAGACTTTTAAGACGCTGAAGAGATGGGGGATAAAGCATGGCCTCTTGAAGATGAAGTATATAGGGTCTCAGGCTTAGAGAACACCGTAGACTTTGAATTCTATGCCAAATTTTATTCTTGGTATATCTTATGCCACCATCTAGCTCATGCAGCTATGTCTTGTTCGTCATTGTATTTCTGGTGCCAAGCTCAGGGTCTGATAGTCAATCAGTGTTTGTAGGAAGAAAGGAAGAAAGGTTGGGAAATATGAAAGGATAGGAAAAAAGATGGGAGACTATACAAGAAGCGAAGAAAAGAAAGTTAAAGGAAAGTACTAAATGGCAGTGAAGAACTAAAAGAATAATTCAGAGATAAACGAAAGAAAATACAAGAGGACGGCACTTTTTCTCTGTAGCCAAGAAGGTGCATGTTCCTGTTGAGAATGGAGGGGTCCGAGCTAGGATTTATGTTCTTTTTGAAATACTTGAATGATGTTCTCTTGGTACTGGAGCCTAACCAGATCCCCGAAACTTAAATTGAATTATGCTGTAAGGGAAAAATAACAGTTTGGAAAAAGGAATTGCCAGATCCACTGAACAGAAGATACGCCTTACAGTGTTATATTAAGAGAAAGCAGACGTAAAGGGAATTTTGTGAAGCTTTGGATAAATCACAGAGTTGGCAAATACTTGTTGATTAATTAATTGATACAATTGAACTGGGCGAGACAGCTCTTTGGCATTATTATGAAGAGTATGTAGCCATACACACTGAACAACTCACACACATACAGACAGTGTCACAGCAACAATGGCTGGTGTTGCCTTGAACTATGAATCACACTATGTGGGTAATAGTAATAACTACATTAAAATTCCCATTAGAGCTATCCCCAGGGCCCGCTATTAGGGTCAAGCTTAACTTAATTCTTTAGATTTATCAATTTAATACAATCACTGATATCAGAAGACAAAGGACAGGGCAGGGCAGATGTTCACTATAGGTCCTTTGTAACTGTGTTTATTGCACATGATAAATCATCAAATTCTCAGCTAAATAAATAACACCAAATAATTTCAAGATAATTTCCATCTTCTGGGAAATAAATCTTCAGGTTTTATGACATTACACAGTGTTTCAGTGTCAAAATAATTGTAATTGATAGGTAGTCAAATTATTTGGGACTTTTAGATTTTCTGCATTGTATTTTCTTCATGGACTAGAAGCTCCAAAAGTGCAAAATAAATAGAATTATAGTATATTAGAAAAGATGAACTTCTATTAACATTTCATAAAGTTCAATAATGTGCATCTGGTATCCATTGTATATAAATTTAACCCACTTTTATTATGTTTTTATCAGGTATTCAATCTAAAAGTATAATCATATGACATATTCTGGAAACACATAAAATAGTATCAATGTGGAGTGGGCAGCTATGACTCTCCTGGCGATTCCAGTCCACCACCTGTTTTTGTTTGGATGTGAGCTAAGAATGATTTTTACCTTTCTAAGTGGTTAAAGGAGATCTAAATAAGAATAATATTTTATGACAAGAAAATTGCAAGAAATTCAAATTTTTGTCTATAAATAAAGTTTTATTGGAACATAGCCACACTCGTTCATTTACATATTCTCTGTGACTGCTTTCATACTATACCAGAGTTGAGTAGTTGTGACAAAGACCATATGGTCCACAAATCCTAAAATATTTATTCCATGGCCCTTTACAGAAAACGTTTGCTTACCCCTCATCTAAATATGCTATTTTGTAATTATGTAGTACTTTTCTTGCCTAGATTGGTATAAACAACTCTTTGGGTCATTTGACCATCTTAAGGTTTGGCTGGTCATCAACCATCACATGAGTAGTCTTCCAAGGCCACAAGACAGAATAGACAATTATATAACAGCCATCTATGTAGGAAATAATAGCAATAATCATGTAGAATTTCCTGAGTGCAGCCAGAGTCGCTACTAAAAGCATACTTCCATTAGAGGTCTGTCAGCTCTTGCTGGAAAGAGATCTTATTTAACCAACTTTTTGAGAACACTTTACAAATAATATTGTTAGTCACAGACAAAGAAAATAGAGTTGGCATTTCTTTAGAACCCAGAACAGAAGTTGCTAGATTAATATGTGTTTTCTTTTTACTCATTATTTGGATGCCAGCTTGTATAGCTGAACTTTGTCCTGTGTATTCAACTCTTGTTTTTTAGTGTTTAATTGCTCAATTAAAAAAAGAATTCTTACGTGAAACTAGCCCTCGAAGTCTGTGCACAGAATTTGCTCACTGTGTGTGTGTGTGTGTGTGTGTGTGTGTGTGTGCGTGTACGTGTGTGTGCTTGTTGTTTAATGGCCTGGCCACTTTGGCTCTCTCACTGATGCTTTTTACTATAAATTCTACACCAAGTTGGTCTTTGTGTTTTATTTTAATACGCTGATGTTGGTCTGTGTCGCTGGGCACTGAACATGGGGTGAAATGTCCCGACATACTAAAAAAGAGCCATAGAACCATTAAGGACACAGGAAAAAAACTTTTTGGGATTTGACCATGTCAAAGTAATTTCTCTGCCTTGCCGAGGGAAAATCCAGAAATGATGTTTTCCTAATAAAACTTCTTTTCAATTACTGAATTTTATTGGAAATGTCTAACATTGCTATTGGCTTACCCGTCTCTTTCAAACAGATGTGATTTTGTGTTTTCATAGTTGTTGGATTCAGAAATACCTACATGAGGTAAAGACATTTTTTTTTAATGTCATGGCTGTGGGGCTTTTGCTTCCTTTGATGGCATCAGAGGCTGTTTAAGCAGCCAGGCAACTAGTGAAGCTCAGAAAGGCTGAAAAAGCAAATGGAAACAGGAATTTTTCTACTGCTTCTAGAGAACTTCAAGACAGGTTTGATACCGCCATGTTTGTCTCGGACATACGTTAGTTCAGTTTTCAATAAAGAATTTTATATTCCTCTAAAAGACATTTTTTCTTTGCCATTTCCTTCTTCCCTCCTTTCCCTTCCTTCTCCTCTCTCCTTCCTGTCCCCTTTTTTTCATCTTCGCTTCTTCCCTTCCCTTCTCTCTTTTTTCCCTCTACCCTTTTGCACATGTATGCAAAAAGCACACTGTCTCCCTTCTACTTTTTTTTATTAGATCACCTTTACCCAGGGAATGTGGATCATAATTTCAACTTATGTGCAAAATATTTTGCACTTTATGGTCAAATGCACTGTCATCACTTCATGCAAAAAGGAGACAGTCAAAGAAACAAGTATGAGCATGTTTTAGCTCTGACAAAGTAGAAATATTTAAGGATAACTTCACATATTTCCTGTCTTTATGTCTTTCTTCACTTTTCCTTTGATAATTCTCTGTTCTACTCATTTTTCACCTGATTTCTTTCTCCATTCCATTCTCAACCTCTTTCTTCCTGGTTTATTTCGTCCTTTTCTCACCATAATCTAATAATGTATTAGTTGTCCACTGCTGTGTAATATATTACTGCAAACTTAGTGGCTTAAAATAACACCCATTTGTATCTTGAGAGTTCTATAGGTCAATGTGCAGGGGAGATTAATTGGATTCTTTGAATAGGGTCTTGAAAGATTGGGTTTCCTGGAGTCTCTGGAGAATAATCCACTTCTAAACTCATTCAGGTTGTTGGCAGAATTTAGTGCCTTGTGGTTGTAGGACTGAGGTCCCTGCTTTCTTGCTGGCTATTGGCCAGATACCTGTCTCAGCTCTTAGAGACCACTCTCAGGTCCTAGCACTCATAGTCCCTTCCACCTTTGCAACAAAGAATCTCCCTCAAAAGTATCCTCCCTCACATTTTGAACCTCTCTTTCTCTTCAGCTACTAGTTGGAGAAAACTCCTTTAGAGGGCTCCTATATTTAGGTTAGGCCCACCTAAATAATATCACCTGGTTAATCGCCCTGTGACAAAATCAACTGATTGGTAATCTTAATTACAACTATAAAATCCCTTTTGTTAGGATTCTGTAGTTGTAATTAAAGCTTAAGACCAGGAGGTGTAGGTCATGGGAGTCATCTTAGAATTCTGTCTACTACATATAACAACTTTTTCTTCCTTTTGGGACAGACTGAGACTTTAGTGATCCTGAAAATTGACCCTGTCTTTTACATATGACCAAATTCACTGATATCTTCAGTAAGACGAGCTCAGTCAGATGTTATCAGACACGGGAGACAGAGACAGGGCTTTGTGATTCCTGTGGAAGTTTTCCTAGCTACGTGATGGTACTTTTCTTATGATAGTCGTAGAATGCAGAATTCCACTTTTTTTCTTTTCTTTTTTTTTTTTTTGCTACTTTTAACCCAAAACTTATCAAGTAGTTATTAAGGCCTGAAGTGTGGGGGAGCCTTTGAGGAGAGCTCTTTCTTCGTTCCTTTTTTTAAGAGTTGCTATGAGTTGAATTGTGGCTCCCAAAATTCACACGCGAAAGTCCTAACCCCCAGATTGTGATTTTATTTGGCCATAGTGTCATTACAGATATAACCAGTTAAAATGAGGTCACACAGACAACATGACTGGGCTCCTTATAAAAAGGGGAAATTAGGACACAGACACATAGAGGGAGAATGCCACATGAAGGTGAAGGTGGTGATTGGGGTGATGCGTCTACAAACCAAGGAATGGCAAAGTTTGCCAGCAAATCAGCAGAAATGAGGGGAAAGGAATGGAGTAGATTCTTTCTCACAGACTTCAGAGAGAAACAGCTTTGCAAACACCTTGATTTTGGACTTCTAAATCCAGAACTGTGGGACAAGAAATTTCTGTTATTTGAACCACCAGTTTATGGCATTTTGTTAAGGCAGCCCCTGAAAACTAATACAAGAGTCTGTTAAAGTGATCCCAAATTTGAAACTGTTGCCTATCATATACAAAAGTTACATTTTAAATAGGAGCTCTCTGCCGTTCTAGTAGATAATTATTAAGCAGTTCAGGAAAAATCATTTCAGAAATGAAGCCAGGACTTTGGTAAAATACATTCTATTTTATTTATTTATTTATTTATTTATTTATTTATTTATTTATTTATTTATTGCAAGGGAACTCTTTTTAAGTAGTATGATATTAAATATAATGCCAACCTAAAAATTGTCAACAACTTGAAGTAAGCATTAGGGTTTATTTTTGCATCCCAGCACTGGCATGCTGACACGTTTATAGCAGGTTCTCAGTGAATAGTTGTGGAATGAAAGAATGCAAAAGAGAAAAGCTGATTCACATAAAGTATCATAGTATCAGTTCAAAGAAATCTCTAAAGAAATGAAAAATATTAAACAAAAATATTTTTAATTCAAAAACAAATGTCTTAAATGTATGAGCTCCTCTTAGGAGAAATCCTAAGTTTCTCAAACTGCTCATTCAGCAAATATTTATTATACATCCATGACCTGCCAGGTGCAGTCCTGGGAAGTGGAGGTAGAGTGGTGGATGAGAGACCCAGAGCCCAGAGTCTTGGAGCTCACAGCTGAGTGAAGATTTGAAACAAATACACACTGGCAGATATTTATAAACACAAATTCTCTTAAGTGCTGTGAAGCAAACAAGGTCTTCCATTCTTGCACCCCATCTTTGGTGAAAGTAAATAATAAAAATATATTGCAGCTCCAGCTGCAAAAACAAAATACCATAGACTGGGTGGCTTAAAAACAGGAATCTATTTGCTCACAGTTCTAGATGCTGGAACTCCAAGATCCAAGTGCCAGCGTGGTAGAGTTCTGGCCTCCTTTTGAGTGTGTGTTTGCTTGGCTTTTCCTTGGTGTCTGTGTGCAAAGAGAGGGAGCTTGGTGTCTCTTCCTCTTCTTATAAGGACACCGACCTCATCAGATTAGGGACTCACCCTTATGACTGTATTTAACCTTTGCCACCTTCTCATAGGCAGTATCTCCAAGTGCAGACACATTGGGGTTAGGGCCTCAACATGTAAAATTTGAAGGGACACAAGCATTCATTTCATCACTCTCTCCTTCAGACTCTTCCCCCAAGGAACAACTGGAGTGATCCTTTTAAAATACAAGGCAGATCACAGCACCCTCCACTCGAAAGCAACCAAGGGCTTCTCATTTGTCCTAGGAAAAGCCAAACAACCTACTATGACATCTGAGGTCCTACTCCATCCTATACTGTTGCTTCGCCAGCCTCATCTCTTACAGCCGTGCCCCACCTCAGCCCGCCTCAGCCACCGCAGCTCCTTGCCTTCCTCAAACATTGCAGGTACCTTCCTGCTCACGGCCTTTGCACCCAGTGCTCCCTGCCTGGAACTCCCTCCTTGGCTGGTCACAGGGTTTGCCCTCCCCTCCTGGCTGTGAGGGGGGGGGCATATCACATATCACCCTCCCAGTTAAATTTTCCCTTGCCCTTCTATCTAAAAGGAAATGAAGGATCTAAATGTTTTTGATCCTCATTTACTTACTTGGCCCCTTGTCTGTTTCTCTGATTAAAGTATTAGCTTCTCAAAGGCACACTTTTTTGTGTGTTTTGTTCACTGTTGTATCCACAGAGCTTAAAACAGTTCTTGGCACATACCAAGTACACAAATTAATTTAAATGAGTGAAAAAATAAACAAGGTGTCGTGACAGGGAAGAGTGGGTGAGATCTGCCTAGGTTAATAAAGAAAGGCCTGTCTCAAGAGGGGCAATAAAATTTAAACTTGAAAAAGAAGACACCATTTAGAGTCGGAGGAAGATAGATAGTCACCTGTGAGTGAGAAAGAAGGGAAGGACGAGTACCAGGAAGAGGAAGAAGTATGTGTTCTGAGTGGGGAAAGAGTTTGACATGATCCAGGAAGTTGTAACATGTTAAAGAAGGGACAAAAGGCTGAAGAGGAAGTTTCAGAGGTAGGCAGGGGCCAACTTATAAAAGTCTTGTAGGCCATGCTAAGGAATTTGTGTTTTTTTTTGTTTTGTTTTGTGCCATGGGAATCCATTAAAACTCTTAGGTAGGGCAGGGGTATGACCCGATATAATATTTGTACAATATTATAGGAAGAGAAAGAATTGGGGGAGGGGGCAAGCATGGTGGCAGAGAAGGTATTATAATTGTCCAGGTAAGAGATGGTGGTAACTTGCACTAATGTTATCCTTCCCTGACTTGGTTTACCCAGTACCAATTTTCGAGCTGATTCCTGTTAAAGGCCTATCGCCGTAAGAGGCACAGCAGTCTGCGGACATTCCTATTGATCAGTTACCACTCTTCCATTGCAGTATGAGGATATTTGAAACTTAGTGAGAATCATAGAGTTCTACAGTATTTATTTTACTGGACATACTGTTCTCAGTATATCTGGTAACCTTGGTGGGATCTGAGAGTAAGGATTATTTTTGAATTGGCATGCTCCAATCATTACATGGATTCTATCTGTGCCGCCTAATTTTCTGAAATACTGATTATGTGAGTAGAGAGAAACCAATCAGATGCTCGTTTTCTTCATTTGCCAAGTGGGGATGCTCCTCGTTTTCAAAAGCCACAGTCTCTTCTGAGTTAGAGATGGAGGAGAGGATGAATGAGTCAGCAGGGACAGCTCTAGAGATGAAAGGAGTTATGCAGAATAAAAAACACTCTAAGGACTGTTTAAGAACTTTTCAACTGAAGCTCTCTAAGGAGTTTACCAGTTCTCCGTTACTGGCTGTGACTGTTCCTGCTGAGGAGAGAGGTAGCTTGCAACGGTGAAGATCCCAGGGGTCACAAGTCGAGTTCCCCAAAGTCCTTGGCTTGTTTTCCAAATTTTAATAAACATGTAATCCAATCCTCCTATTCTAGGACAGAACTAACATTTTATTTGGATGCAATACAGTGTACAATTGCAATGGTTTTAAAATGTTCAGTTAGGCAGGAGTTACTGAATCTTGCTATTGTCCAGAATATGGAAAATGGATGCTATTGCTGAATCTTAACACGTAGATATAATCAATCCAAGGGCAACAAATCAAAGTGGGGAGGTCTGTTAACCAGCTCATGCACAGATATGAAAATAAGTGTGAGCAAAATTTCTGAGGGCAGGAACTTGGTGTATAATAGCACTGACAAGACCTACAGGTACCCAGGTGCCCAGAACACAAACTGAAAGGGTGATTCGGTATCCCACGTTTGTGACTGTCTTCAGTAACTGGTACCCATTCTTTCAGTGACTATCATGCTTAAGTTTATTTTTAAGCAAAGATTATCATGAGAAAGGAATTGCTAGTGAATTGTAGGTTTAGCTAGGAGGCTTGAGGGAGCTCTGGCTATGCTTCACAATTGCCCAGCTGCTATTTGTCAGTCTGCACCATTGGCAGAAAATTTGGAAAGTGGGTTGAAGAGGCCCTCCACAGCATCTCAGTAAAAGCAGGGGGGATTATTGCTGAGAGCTCATGACAGGCTATGTTTCCTTTGGGAATTATATACTGGAGAGTATGGTCAATTTTTCCCCAATTCCTCAGCTTGGCACGTTGCACCTTGGCATATTTGTGATTTAAGCAGAATTTGCCTATAGGATATTGCCTCTGCCAGCAGATCTCATACTGTGTGTGCAGAGCCTCCCAGTTATACAGCCATATTTCCACCAATGTGAAAAAATTTATTTAACTACAGTGTAATATATAGATACTGCTATGATGGTGCCAGTACTAGCAACTGGAGCTAGTGTGTCTTGTGGGGCATATGACATAGTGGCTAAGACTCTGGAGTTAGCTCTTCCTATATCTGACCTTTGCTAAATTATTTAAGTCCATGTGCCTCAGTTTCCTCACTTGTGAAATGAAGATGATAATGGTCATTCTCACATAGGGAGTATTTATATCTTAGAGTTGAGAGGGTTCAATAAAGTGATTTATGTAAAGTACTTAGAAATGTGCTGAGTACATAATAAGCTCTCAATAAATGTTGCTTTTTATGGTGTAGCATGAGGTATCATGTGTTCAAAATGAGGTCAGAAGAACAATTCACATCATGTCAACATGAAAGAAAGAGTATATATATGTTTACTGAACATGTTGTGACTTTGCTCTATAAGAATTTAAGAGAGCAAGTACACGATTTTGCATAAACAGGCACACGGGGCTCAAATGCATCCTGTTGATATTGTGAAACATTGTTATTATGAATTATTGCTGTTTTAGTGCTGTTTCGAGACTTTTGTTCTATTCGTAGATCCCACCGAATGTGATGAGTTTTTGAAAATGCGCTGAGAGCAAAGAAAGATTGAGGTTAATTGCTTCATGCCTTCTTGAGGCACTCCCCACCCACACCCTTGAAGCATCTTCCTGTGACCAACAACTTCATGCTGCTCCCTTGTGAATTCTTCATTAGTTCATAGGTTGATTCATTCATTCATTTCTTCAACAAACTTTTTGAATGTATAATAATAATGTATAATTATAGCTTTTATTAAGTGCAAACTCTGTACCAAGTACTATGAAAAGCAGTTAAAATTATATCTTCTTGATCATCAGAAGAACATTTGGAGGAAGGAATTATTATGCCCATTTAAGAGATTAGGCTTAATGACATGCAATATCTTACTTAAAGTAACTTAGCTTGCAACTGGCAGAATTTGAATTCAAGCCCAGGATTGTCAAATCAAGTTACTATGTTAAACTGCTTCCATGTTATTGGGTACTGTTCCAGGTGCTGGTGAAACAAAAATAAATGAGACAAAGACCCCAATTACAAGAAGATCAATTTAGGTCAGGGATTAGATATGAACGCAAAGAATGACAACACAGTGGGATAAGTATAAATATAATGCACAGAGAGCTTTGTTCCAAATCTTTTCTACCTCCATTATCCAATCTATCCTTCCTTTCTCTTATTAAAATTGGCCTGTGTCGTGTTCTGTTTGGGTCAGGCTCTAATATCAGACAGAGAATTGATAAACACTTGGTCATATGGTTAGAATGTGTTAGAGTCCTGTATCCCAGGCAATTAAACAGAGTGCTCTTGGAGGTGGCATCTTATCTGAAAAGACTGACTTCTGTAAGCATCTCAGGTACCAGGAAAGAGCTGTAAGGTTAATGGTGGGCTAGTCTTTGAGTCATTACATCAAACCACATGGGCTGTCATCTCTGTGGCAACTATACATCTGGCCCCTTTGTTTACACAAAGGGGAGGCTTTCTCACCTTCATCCCTCATCCTTGCCCCAAGCGAAGCTTTCTTACCTTTGCTTGTTTACCACCTGAGCTCACCTTTGAAAGAAGAGAAAACAAAAAATCTTACTATTTCACAAAATTGGACAATTTTCTTTTGGAGTCAAATTTGGCAATGTGACCAGGAAATCTTTGGGGGAAAAAAAAAAGTTCTTGGTATTTCCTGCTTCTTTGCAGATAATGAATTCAGAAAGGATGACTTCCCCCTACCAAGCTTAAAAAAAAAATGTTTACCTACCCTTCTGTTTTCCAATCCAAACTGGTATGATAACATTCGGGAGGTCAACATTTAAAAATGGGTTTCAAAAAAGAAAACCACCCACACTCAAAAAACTATTTTCCTTCCTAGTAAATGTAATTTTAAATTTCAAAGGCAGGATTTAGGTCAGTGGTTTGGGTCATTTTTTATTTTACCCAAACTGGGCCACCCATCCCTTATTGTGCAATCTAGAGGAATCAGAAAGATGTCAGGTAATAAAAATCCAGCAAGGAAAAAAAAAATTGGAATACATTCTGTTCAAAGTTGCATGCCCTTAAATTCTGCTGACCTCAGCAGGATTTGTACATTAGTAACGAAGGGCAGAATCTGGTCCACTGATTTTATTATCATCGAAGAGGAGATTTTTCTCACTGTAAAATGAAAAAATATAATCTATGATTCAGACCCAGGCTGACAAGCTGAACAAGAGATGAAAATTTACCTGCCTGTGGCTTTAAATACAAAAATATGCAAGTAAGGGTAGCCTAGAAGTACCCACACGTGACCGAGAGGCACTTAGGTCCAAAATGACCTTTCAGCTCCTGGAGCAGCCAAGACATATGGATTTGCTCTCAGACAGGGTCTGCAAGTAAAGTTTATTATGACATGGAAACAAGACAAGGTGTGGCAAGCTGACTGGACAAGTGACCTTTTTAATCTGTCAATCTTTCTTGTCCTCATAAATCATTTCAGTACAAAAGGCAGGAGCCAAGAAGACTACTTTCACCTCATACATAAAGCTATAACTTGCTAGTGCTGACACTGAACCTGGACTAATCACCTTGGATGGATGATGAAAATATGGATGAGGTGCAAAAATGATGTTCCTTTGAGAACACTTTGCCATTTTCCTTCTTTATTACCCCCAACATGCTGTACTCATATTTGAACTTGCCTACTTCTCACTGCCTGCATTTATTTGACCTTTGAATTTCATATGAATTACTACTTTTCTGTACCAAATGTTCCAGTGCATGGTTCTTTGGCTGGTTGGTGACTACATTTCAGATATGATGAAAGAGATTCCGATCAATTGATCTATTTGTTTTTGGTATTTGTGATGCTATTAATATAGAGACTCTAACAAGTTCAGGTTTAATGAATATGTTTCTCTTAATCATGCCAGTTTTCTCTTGACGTAATGCTTTCTTTTTAGGAGCTCATATATTTATTCAACAAACATGACCTAGTACTTATACATAGTAGACATTTAATTAATGTTTGCTGAATAGATGACTGGCTTATTTGTGGAAGATGTTTGAACTGGATTTTTAAGGATAGTTGGAATTAAATAAGTGAATGGAGAGGGGTGGGGGAGTAAAACCAGAGGGGTAGAAAATCCAGGCATGTATATGGCATGGTCCCAATGCCTGGTACTAGGTAGGTAATCAACAAATGAATGTTGAATGAATGAATAAATAATGGTGTTAGGCACCGAACAAGTAGAAAGATAAGTATAAAGTTAAAGAGAGATAAGTATTAAAGTTATAGCCCCTTCAGGGAGCTTAAAGTCTAGTAAAGAAATTGGATCTACAAGTAATTAATAATAAATTGTTCATTTTTTCAACAAATATTTACTGAGCGCCTACTGTATTAGTCAGTGTTCTCTAGAAAAAGACAATCGGTAGGATATATCTCTTTTTCTTTCCAGATGGATGGTTGGATGTACAGATCAATAGATGATAGATCGATAGATGATAGATTGATACTTAGATAGATCGATAGAGATATAGACATAGATGATAGATAGATATAAATATCTATACCTGTATCTATATCCATATATAGCAAGAAATATCTACCTATCTAGATAAATAGATATAGAGAGATTTAATTTAAGGAATTTGCTCACAAGATTGCAGGGCCTGGCAAGTCTGAGCTTGGTAGGGCAGGCCAGCAAGCTGGAAAACGAGAGACAAGTTGATGCTATGGTGCAAATGCAGTCTGAAAGCAGAATTTCCTCTTCTTTGGGGGAATCTCAATATTTTTTCTCTGAAGTCCTTCAACTGATTGAATGAGACCCACCCACACTTTGGAGGGTCATTTGCATTACTTAAAGTCTACTAATTTAAATGTTAATACCTTCACAGTGACATCTAGATGAGTGTTTGACCACCTTTCTGGTTACCATGGCCTAGTGAAGATGGCACAAATTATCCGTCACACCCAATAAGTGGTAGGCCTTGTTCTGGGCACTAAGCATATGAGAATGAACAAGATCAATGAAAAGCCCCATGATTAGGAAGTTTACAACACTCAAATATGTAAAATTTACATTATGACATATGGTAAATATTATGAAGAAAAATAGGTAAAAAAGAAGAAGGGGGTACTACAATATTAAAGAATGATGAGAGAAAGCCTCACTGAGAAGTTCTCATTTGAGTCCAGACCTTTAAAGAAATAAGGAAGTGGCCATACAAATATCTGGAAGAGGTACAGTCCAGGAAAGGGAACAGCAAATGTAAACTGTAGACAGGAGGGCCCTACTGTATCTGTGGATTAACTTTTAATTAATTAATTAATTGTTAAAATTAAGTTTATTGGGGTAACATTGGTTAATACAATTATATAATTTTCAGGTGCACATTATAATTTGACATCTGTATATTCTATTTTGTGTTTACCACCCAAAGTCCAGTTTCCTTTAGCTACCGTATATTTGATCCCCTTTACACACTTCACCTTCCTGAATTAACTTTTGATAAGTGCTTTAGTATATGTGAAATATACTGAAAGTGAAAATATAATAGGCAAAATCTGCTATTGGATTATTGTGGGAAGAGAGCTTATTTTCAACAGAGGCTTTCTTGAAATAGACTCCAGTGTCTAGTGTTAATCAGTGTTTTCTGAGGTAAATTAATTGTACCTCATCATAGATGATGCTGTATTTGGGATGGATATGGAAGGATAGGTGGAATTAAACAGTGAGCATGGGTGAAAGAGCAAGGATTGTAGTAGGTTACGTACAAGGTCCTTTTCAGTCATGGACACTAGTCCAGAGTGGATGAGTCATAAGGGTTTGCTGGACAGGGATGGAGAGTGTGAGGAACACAGGCATAAAAGGCCGAAGCCAGACTATAAAAGGCCTTGCAAGTAGGCCACAGAGCTTCAGTGTCACTCATAACCAATTCTGAACCATTAATTTTTTTAAAGAAGGGAAATAGTGAAGTTATATTGTGGTTTAGGAGAGTATTTGCTAAAGAACATTTTTAAAACACTTTTAGAGTACAAGAACTTAATTTTCAAGCTAATTTGGGACATGCTAGGTTAAGCAAAGTGAAATTTTTTTCTACAATAACTCAAATAACTCTTAATATGCCAACATGCATTGTAAAGCTGAAAGAGACAGATATAAAATGCTATGTTTTCCAAATACTTTTGGCCGCAGAAGTACTTTATTGATAGTGCATCTAAGAGAACCAATAGAACACTGTGCACACGTCATTGGCAATCCTGTTTTAAGAAAAGAACATTTTGTTTTAAGACTGCATTGAAGGAGTGAATGGAAGGAGGTAGATTGAGAAGTTGACGTTATAGCCACAGGGAGTTGAGAGGGGCCTGATACGCAGTGTGTTGGTGGTGGTCACCCATTGCAGGCCTGGCATCCTGCCGCCGGTGGGCAATGTCCAGCAGAGGAGAGGTGCCTGGATGGACCTTTAAACACAGCCCGGTCTATTTCAAAGTGAGTCATTTCCTCCTCAGCCCAAGGCTGGAGGGGAGAGAGGCAGGACTCCACCTCGGACCCTGAAGCGTGCAGCACCTCAGCAAGCCAGGGCCCACAGCCCCTTTGTCCTCTGCTCGGAAGGAGTAATGCCGCTACTGTCATTCTGGGCCCGCCCACAGACATTTCTGGCCCCAGTGTTTCCATTGGGCTTCCCGAGGTGGATCAGGAACTCAGACTCCTCGAGGGGCCTCTTGCTCAAACCTCAGCCTCCGAAACGTGTCCCTATGCTTGGGGTAATTAGTGCTGAAAAGGGCTCGGGCAGAGCTGGGAAGTCCTACCATTCACTTCGAGAGCAGATCTTTATTGGACTGTAGAAGGAAGCTGGGCAGAATTCCAAGGGCCCCTTGGAGCGTGTGTGACCATTTGTGATGAAAGAGGAGTCTGTCATCCAAACCTACTTCTCAGACCAAGACCATAGTTCTGCCCTTCTGTCTGCAAACCTCCCATGTCTTGTTTTCTCCAAAGTGGAAACTGTCCAGCAGGGTCTAGGTCAGATGAGGCCAGTGTCTTCAGATGACCTGGTCATCATTCATCACTCCTGTCTGGGCAGTGCTAGTTGTCACCAGGGAGCCAGGGTCAACCTGGGGAAAGGGAGGCAAGACCCAGAAGCATCCTTGGGGCGTTTTCCACTGGCCCCAGGTGACCTGAGGCCAGTAGGCTGCTGGTCAGGTTTGCGGAGGCCGGAGTGGCGCCAAGCAGCACGTGCGTTTCATTTCCCCTGCCGCTGCTTTATCTAGAGTCTGTCTTGTGAACTCTCGTAAAGAAAAAAACAAAAAACAAAAAACAACAACAGTTAAAGTCCAGGGTGGCTGTTCCACAAATACAATTCGTGGTGGTTGGTTTTTATAACTCAGTCCCCTTAGACAAATAAGATAAACTGCAACAGCAAACCCATGACCTCATTGGTAAACACAACAGACCCCTTACTTCCAAAGATTTCTATAAGAATTCTCTATTGGTTAACGTCTGTGATGAAGGAAGTGTATACATTTTTAGAACTGCATTTTTTTTTCCTGACAGCTCATCTGTTCAGTCAGTTCTATTACCCAAAAACAAAGACCAAAGAAGGCCCATCTCTCATTTGATTCTGTATTTTTAATCTGTTTTAATAATCACCATCAGTGGTAACCGCTCGTGCAAGGACCCATCTTGACAGTCCAGGTGGCTGTGACCAGTTTTTCACGCCTTGTGTTTTCCTGCTCTTCTAAGAAAAACAAACAAAAAACAAAACCACAGCAAAACAAAAGAAGACAATATGTTATTGCTCAGCAATAATCACGGTGTGAAGGCCAATCAACATGTCTAATTTTCTGATATCATTATTATGCTTTATATTTTTGTTTACTGTATATTGTGTGTGGTTTTATTTGGTTCTATTTGTGTTTGAGTTCTTGCAATGTTTTTGTGTTTCTGGTGCTAATAACTAAAGTGTATAAGAGCGTAGAATGCAAAACTTCGAAATTCTAACTCGTCTTATTAGAGGAAAATGAATCTAAGGAGGAAAAAAACAAAAAAAAGAAGGGCCAGAGTTGGAGCTGTAGTGGGATTGTGAAATACACTCTTTTTGGTGGTAGAATCACATAGTTTGTCAATGAATTAGATAGTTTGGAAAAGGTGGTTGGGAGAATATGAAATAGTGTCTTAAGGAATGGAAGATGGTCATGTCCTCTGAAGTAAAAACTCAACGTAGATTTAGGTTTGAAGAGAAAAAAGAATACATTTGAGAAACTTATAAGAACCAACTTCGTATAATTTCTAATGTTTGGACATTTTCCAGATTCTTTCTGTTATTGATATAGTTTAATTGCATTATGGTCAGAAACTATATTTTGTATGATTTCAATTCTTCTAATTTGTTCAGATTTATTGTAAGGCCCAGAGTACATAGTCTATCATACATAGTGCATCTTCCATATGATCAGAAAATAAAGTATACTCTTCTGTTGTGAGATGGAGGATCCCATACATAACAATTGGATAAGTTGGCTGATAGTGTTGTTCACGTCTTCTACATCTTCACTGGTTTTTTACCTGTTCTATCGATTACTAAAAAGTATGGAAATGGTCAACAAAAATTATGGATTTGACTTTCTTTTAGCTCTTTCAGTTCGTTTTATGTATTTTGAAACTCTGCTTTTGGGTGCAATTACATTTATAGTTGTTATTTCATTATAAAATATCCCTTTTTATACCCCGTAATATTCTTTTTGCTGAAGAATTTTTGATATTATAGCCACTCTAACTTCCTTTTTATTAGTGTCTGTACGATATATCTTTTCCCAGCCTTTTACTATTTACCATTTACCTGTCTATGTCATTATAGGTAAAGTGGATTCTTATAGATAAAATATAGTTGTGTCTTGCTTAAAAAACTCCAATCTAAGAATCTTTGTCTTTTATTTGGGGTGTTTGAACCCTCATATTTAATGTAATTACTGACATGCTTAGAATTGATTCTACCATATTATTCGTTCTCTTCTATTTGCCCCATCTATTCTTATTTCCCCTTCTTTTTGACCTTCTTTTGATTAAATTTTTCTCCACCATGATCTTATTATTTATATCTCTTTTAAACATTTTTCAAGATTGCTCTAAGGTTTAAAATACATATCTTTAACATAGTATCTGAAATAATATACAATTTCACATATAGTATAAGAGACTTTCAACAATATACTTTCATTTCCTCTCACATAGTTTTTGATATTGTTTTCATACATTTTATTTCTATGTGTTATGAATCCTACAAGACTTTATTTTTACTTTATATAATTAATTATGGCTAAACAATTAAAATAAGAACAACTGTCATATCTAGCATCCTTTTCAACATTTCTGCTACTCCTAATTTTTCTTTGTAAGATCCACATTTATGACTGGGTTCTCTTAATGGAAATGTTCTTTTAAAACTTTTTGTGTACACATCTGCTGACAATTATTTCAGCTTTAGTTTGTATGAAGAAGACTTTATTTTCCTTCATTATAGAAAGAAATTTTTGTTGAGTATAGAATTCTGGGTCAGCAGCTCTTCCATTCGTTTTTGTTTTGTTATTGTTTTTGTTCCTTTTGGCCTTTTATATGTAACTCTACTGTTTCTGGGCTTGCACAATTTCTGACAAAATATCTCCTGTAATTGTTATCTTTGTTCCTCTGTGTGTATATTCTTTTTGTCTCTGGCTATCAAGATGTTTTATCTTTGCTTTTTATCAGTTTGATCATAGAGGGTCTAGGGGTGTCTTTTCATATTTATCTAGTGTAGAATGAGTTTATTGGATCTGTGGTTTATTTAAAAATTGTTATTAACTCTACAAATATTTAATGCTCTGTTTTCTCTTTCTTCTTCATCTTGCACTTTAATAATATTTATGTTACACCATTTGCTGTTGTCCACAAACTTTTGAATGGTTTATTTTTGTCCCCTGCTCTCTTTTATGTCTTTGTATTGAGGTTTTTATAAGAATGATGGTATTCTTCTCATATGGTGATATGGTCTGAATCCGTTTGTTCATTTTATTCCCTGTTTCACATTCTCATTTGCTAAAAGGTCACAATAAGAAAGGAAATCCCTTATTACAACTAAAAATCAGGTCCAAATGCCATAAACATTAAGTAATTTATTTTTTTTAGAATATGATAAAGAAGAGACTGATTGAACTAGCAAGTATTAAAGGGAATTTGCCAAGTAGGCTTTTCTTTGCTTGTGGGGACTCATCTGCTGGTTGGCCCTTTCTTCAGGATGACATGGACTTGGCATAGTTGAACTGTGAGGTAATCAGAAGGTACAGGAAGTGGTACACAAATATCAATCTCAGTAGAGTTTCTGAGACATGTACCTTGAGCTACTACTGTATGATGCTCCTAGATTATACTTGATTGTAAGAGCCTATTAAATGAAGCAAGGAACCAGTTGTAGTTGAAACCTTATAGGGACAGTCACCTCAGTTAAGGAAGCAAGATCACATCCCTAGTTAACTTATAGCTTCCATAACATGGAAAACAAACTTGAAAGCACATGAATGAAACTCAATATTGTGACTATCTTCAACTGTATTTGAGAAATGATCACAAAACTCATGGAACAAATATAAACAATCATTACAAGGAAAAATATAAAAAATATAAAGAATAGTGCCAAGCTATTCAACCTAGAAGTATCAGAAAAAAGACATGACATAAATAATAATAAAATATAAAGAGGAAAAAAATTTCCTCAGATGAATGATTAGGTCAAATTCTGTCAAAATAAAAAGAAATGGCATCTAGACTTAACCTACACCATATTTTAATTTTGGAAAAATTTCTGCAAACAAGAAGAAGAGAAAACTCATTTAGGATTTACTTCTCTTTCACAATATTAAATGCTGGAAGATAATCTTTAGGTTTTTGGGGAAAATATGATTTAAGGATTTTATACTTTATCTACCTGTTTTTCCTGTGCATGGCGACAAAAAGAAATGATCAGAAATGCCAGGCTAAAAGTATACTAAAGGCAAGTTTGTTTAAATCTTCAAAGAAAAGATAAATATATGCTCTGAAACAGAGCTTATAACAAGATGGACATCTTCCCAGTTTGCTTTATTAAACTAGATTAACCTGATAAGACAGAAAAAAGTATTGTTTATTAGATGATGCCAAAAAATTATTTGGTAAAATACAACACCTCATCTTCAACTTAAAAATGTCTTAGTAGTGTATGATAATAGGAAACTTACTTAAAATACTAAAATTATCAGTCTGAAAGAAATTTAAAATGTGATGGTTAAGGTAAAAAACCAAAAATGTCAAAATCTGGAGTAAAGTAATTAAATCAGTTATTATAAATTATTTTATATTGGTTTGAAAGTTGTAACAGATACAATAATATACTAAAATCAGTGAATTGTAACTATTAGAAAGGAGAAAGTTATTATTTGCAGATCATATAGAAAGCTAAAAAGAATCAACCTAAAAGCTATTAGAATGAAATATTGTATTTTTTAAAACTTAAAAATATAAGAATTAGTAGATTTTCTACATGCTCAAGTTTAAAAATGTGAAAACATAATAGAAACAATTTCTTTAATAGTCACAAAAATTGAAAATAACTGAGAATAAGATTGCCATAAACTATATATAATCTACATAAAGAAAATTTATAACTTTTACTAAGCAACCTGAAGACTAATGAAAAGCTATTCCATTTTTGAAAGATTTAATTATATGGGTAATTATTTATAATATTTACTTGAAATTGGCATGGCTCAGAGCTTTACATACAATATGGTTTCAAATATTTATTAATTCACTTAAGAAAAAGATTGGGGGAAAAAAAGAAAAAGATTGGAGAAAACCTACCAAATAATCATGTTAACAGTGGTTATCTCTGTATACTAGAAAACTGGGTGATTTATTGTTTGTGTAATTTTTCCTCAATGTTAAAAATTCAGAATAAATAAAAAAAAAATTTTAAATGGGTACTGACATGCTTAGTCTTATGGATATGAAAAATGTAGCAGTTAAATGAGTGTTTTGCAAAGCACAGTCTGCAGTTATTTCAGCATATTTTACCTAAAGTATTTGTTTATAAGTTCTGACTCATGGATCTCATGTCATACCCATTGAATCATACTATCTTGATGGGAGCCCAGGAACTTATATTTTGAACAAGCACCCCACGTGATTCCTGTGCACACTAAAATTTGAGAACAGCCAGGTTAAAGGTCTTGCTCAGTTTGTTTACAAGGAGCAGAGACTAAAATAAAGTTGTAAGACCTCTGGGGTCCTGCTCTTGCTAGTCAGCAATGCGTTCAGATGAAAAGCTACAAGTCACCTGGATGGTGAAGTGAGTCTCAACAGTTACTAAGGCACTTTTTATATTTGTAGAGCAGAAGTCCCAACCAGGTGCTCATGAGAGAAGTTCTCATTGACCTGTAAACTCTCCTTGTTCAATAAGAACTCTGTAAATCTCAGCTGCTGGGGTGGAAGCACTGCCTGTCATGATTACCACCGTATGCCCAGTGCCTAGCACAGTGCCTGGAACATTACGGCTGCACAATCAATATTTGCTTAAGAAATGGATACATGATAAATTTACCTGCTATGTATGTATGTATGAAACTCCAGTGTTCTAAGGACATCATGTAGGAGCCAAGCCTGGGTCTCTTACCTCTCCTCCCCATCCACACCTCTGTTCCTATAACCTGATGATGAACCCAAGATTTCAGAGAAATCAGAAGTCACTAATTGTGAGGAAATTCTAGGGATCTTGTATCTTAGAGACGTATGAAAAGTTGTTGAAGCTTGAGGTCTGTAGTTTAGTGGTTTTAGTTTCAGTACCTAAGAAAGCTCTTTCAGTTTATTTCCTGGAAAATAGAAGGTTAATGAACTTTTTATGTCCTAATAGCATACATAGTTCTGTGTAAAGAGATAAAGCTCATATATTAGCACTCTTCAGAGAAACAGAACTAGTAAGATATATGTATATAGATATAGATTAATATTTATTGTGAGGAATTAGCATGGCTCACAGTATTATGGAAGCTGAGGTCTCACAATGTGCCCTCTACAAGCTGAAGATAAGGAAAGTTCATTCCCAGTGTGAAGGCCTGAGAACTAGAGAAGCTAATGGTTTAAATCCCAGTCCGAGGACTGGAGAAGGTGACATGAGATGCCTCAACTGAAGCAGACAGGCAGGAAGCAAAAGGGGCAAATATTTTCTTCCTCCACCTTTTGTTCTATTCAGGTCCCCAATGAATTAGGATGCCGCCCACCCACACTGGGGAGGGTCATCTGCTTTCCTGAGTCTACTGATTCAAATGCTAATCTTATCCAGAAACACCCTGACAGATACACCCAGAAATAATGTTTAATCTTGGCACCCGTGGCTCATTAATTAACCATCATAGTGCATTTTCCTTGGTAGGAACAAATGCTAAAAATCCCTGTTGTAAAGGTGAAATGATATTCCTTGTGAAGTTGATTGTGTTGCCTATTAACCTGAAAATGTTTTGTATTAGTTTCCAATTGCTGCTGGAACAAATTACTACCCAAACTCTGTGGCTTAAAATGCACAAATGTATTTATTATCTTACAGTTTTATTGGTCTTAGAGTGATCCACAGGTGTCTCTGGGCCAAAATCAAGGTGTTGGCAGGACTGCATTCTTTTTCTGGAAGCTCTGGGGGACAATCTGTTTTCTGACCTTTTCCAGCTTCAAAAGAGCATGTGCGTTCCTTAGTTCATGGCCCCTTCCTCCGTCTTCAAAGCGAGCGGCATTGCATCTCTCTGGCTATGCTTCTGCGTTCACATTTCTCTTTTATCTCTAAACCCAGTTGCGAAAGGTTATCTTGTTTTCAATGCTCATGTGATTAGATTGGACCCACCTCATAATCTAGAATAATTTCACCATCTGGAGGTCCTTAACCTTAATCACATCAGCAAAGTCCCCTTTGCCATGTAAGGTAACATGTTCACAGGTGTGGACACATTTGGAAGTCATTACTCCACCTACCACAGACCCCATAGGACACCTACATTTTAGGAATGTTTTGGAATATGAGTGAGCACCGAAATGCTTTTTCCACAAGAGTGCCTTTGTCCTGTGACTAAATCAGACAAATGTTGGTAGTGCAAACGCCAGAGGTTGCAAAGAATTTACTGCTTAGAGAGGAAAAGGATTGAAGGCTTTATTTATAAACATGATGCTTCATTTGGCCTAAAAATGTTGAACTGAGATTCTGTTCTTGCCCTTGGGATTTGACAGAGAAATAACTGTTTTAATGTAAACCAGTGGACTCCTTACTTTAGTTACAGAATCTTCCACCTCGTTCTCTATTAGGATTATAGCATTTGAGTTGATGTTATTTGAAGTTTATGGACATTTGGACAGTAAGATATTGGAATATTGAGATTTTGGGGTTAGACATTATCTATCCTTGGAAATAAATCACTTTGACTGTATTTGTTTTTTTAAAGGCAGGAAAAGATCTGACTGTAATATTATTGACATATATTAATGATGATCCTAAGATAAACCGAATACACAAGACTCTGAGCAAGATGGCTAGAATTTAATTAAGACACCGAAAGGGGTCTAGCCTGTATATTTACACACTCTGTATGTCAGTTATTTGCAGAGGAGCATTAATAATCTGAGGAGAATGTGACCTATATTTGTCCAAGTATGTAAATAATCAAGTCCTTTTGCCAAAAGTTAAAACTGTTTATAGCCTGTGGAGAATTTCATAGTAACTATTTTTGTCCTGTCATTTCTCTGTATCTTATGTAAACATCACTCAGAGAGGATTATCTGCAAGCAGGAATTAGTTAGCATTAAAATAAGATGTACTCATCAAGCTTTCAACAGAGATACCATTTTCCAAATTGACATGCCGTCAGGGGCCTTCGTGACTGCAAGGATATCGTAATGAGAAGAAGGGGGCACACGCCTAAGCGATCCAAGTATTCTTGCCTTCTACGCAAATCTCTCTTGACAAGTGGAATGAGCACTCCAAGGCTGTGTGTGTGTGTGTGTGTGTGTGTTTGTGTGTGTGTGTGTTTGTGTGTGTGTGTGTGCGTGTGTGTGTGTGTGTGTGTTGCATGTCTCTTTCTGTCAGTGAACAGCCAATTTACCTACAAGTCACTAAGGGTGTTCTTTTATATTCCTGAATATTTAGGCAGTGGACCAGATGTTGATGAGGTTACCTGCCCATGATACTAGTGAGTATAGAGACAACAGTTCAGCTCTAAGAACATAAAAAGCAGGAGTTGAAGGGCCCCAAATGTGTTTGCTGCCAACTGACATTCTGTGGTTCCCTGGATCTCTGCTTTCTAAATTTGGGGATGAAAGACCATGTAGTATAGGGGTACAGAGTAAGGCTCCAGATCAAAAGGCCTGGTTTTAAACTCTGACTCTGCCACTTTCCAGTTGTGTGATGTTGAGAAAGTCATGTAATCTTAAAGGACTTCAGTTTCCTCATCTATAAAAACAAGGATAAAAATGATACCTATCTCCTAGGATTGTTGAAAGAATTAGGTGGTGGAACCAGCTGTTGACGTATGTGGAGTGCTTAGAACAATACCTGAAGCAAACTGAGCACTAATGAGTATTACCATATCACTATTGTTGTCTGAGGTCATCTTCTAGGTGGAACATTTTTATAAAGAGTTGTGCAAATAACTTCTTAGCAAGCTGAATTTTTTTCTAGAGATATTTTCAAGAGAGCTGGGTATTTGAAAGAAGGTGCACGAAATGCCTTCACAAGTGAAAAAGCGCCTTCCCCTCAGGATACTAACATTTCTCATTCTTTCAGAGGCTGAGACCACACCTGTATCTCCACAATATGTGAACACTGAGCTATGTAATCAGAGGAGTACGCCTCTTCTCCACCTCTTTTAGTTATACAAATAATACAGGCCCGGGACTAGGGTGAGGCACCAGGCTTAGACCTACACACACACACACACACACACACACACACAGCAAATAGATACTATTTTTAATAATATTTAAAAATTTAAATTGATACAAAAATTTAATGATGAACGAAATATCAAAATTTTAAATAAAAACGGGATCGACGTTACTGATTTTCCCTGTTGCCTTATCCTCCAATATGGCTTGCCATGTCACTGGGTAAGGCACTAATATCATCTATATAAAAATCTAAACTATTCAGAAATATGTGTAACAACATTGGTTAACATTAATGGATGACTCTGTAGTAAGTACCATGCTAAATGTTTTAAATGAAATGACTCAATACAAAGACTCCTATTACCCGTCATTAAACTTGTGCTACGCTAGTGATTGGTGGAGTTGAAATTCAAACCCAGGCAATCTGACCATAGGCTTATGGTCCCATTCTCTAAACTACCCCATCGGTGTCCTCATGGTGTGATTCAGGGACTATTCCAACCTAATTACTCGCAGGTGCCTGTTAGAGATGCAGACAATTCCAGATCTACTGACTCCATCGCTCATGGTGAGGCTGGGATATCTGCGTTTAACAAGCTTCCTCTTCCCTTCACTCTATCTAGTTCACCTCTCCCCACAATTTTCCATGGACTTAATCCCTGTTAAGAGTTTGTGTATCATCTCAACCTTTATCTCTGTACAGATAGTTTTCTATTTGTATGTTCTTAGGTCAGGGGAGAAGGTCTGTAAATATCATCCTTAATGCTTATTATCTTTGATTCAAAGGGGAAACAGTTATCATCGTGTCTCAATGAACTTTTATTTTACAATTAACGTCATTCATGTATACTTTCTCATGGAAGCACTGCTTTTTAGTCAGTCAAATGTGTTTTTCCCCCTCTTTCAAGGGTAGTACTATGATCTTTTATAATGAATATAATTATTGATATGATTGGATTTAAATCTACCACCTTTGTATTATTTCCTATAGGTAACTATAGACAACAGTTCCTATCTTTTCTATTTTTTTGTTCCCTTTTTTCTACTTTCTTTTAGATTAATTACATGTTTTATTATTCCATTTTATCTCTATCTTGACTTATTAGCTTTACTTCTTTAAGTGGTTGTTCCTAGGATTTACTATATACATCTTTATATAGTCTTCCTTTAAATAATAGTATATCACTACACATAAATTTAAGAACCTCACTCTTGTATACTTCCATCTCTCTGTCCTTTATGTTATTGCCATACATTTTACTTCTACATGTATTATGAAGTCCATATGACATTATTATTCATTTTATTTTAAACCAAATTATCTTTCAGAGATTTTTAAAATAAAGAAGTCTTTTATAGTTACTCACATATTAACGTTTCTGATGCTCTTCATGTATTTATGTGTAGATTTGAATTTTTTCTCCTGTATCATTTTCCTTCTGCCTGAAAATATTCTAGCGATAAATTCTTAAAGATTTCGTTTGTCTGAAAGTCTTTAACCTTTATTTGTGATATACGTTTTTGCTGGGTGTAGAATAATTGGTCGAAAGTGTTCTTGTTTCACTACTTTAAAAATGTCACTTCATTGTCTTCTCACTTATATAGTTTCCTTTGTAGTGTCCCATAGTCACTTATGCTTTGTTCATATTTAAATCTTTTTACTCCATTTTATTTAAAATATTTTCCTTGCTATGTCTTTACATTCACTGTTGTGTTTTTTCCTTCGGCATTACCTAATATGTTGTCAGTCCCATCCAACGAATTTTCATGTTAAAGACTGATTTGGTTCTTTTTTGCATATTCTATTTCTCTCCTTATCAGGCTCATTTTTCCTCCTCTATCTTCTTGAACATGTTAAGCATATTTGTGGTAGCTGTTTTAATATCCTTGTCTACTAATTCTGTCATCTTTTTATTTCTGGATCTATTTTTTCAGATTAATTTTTCTCCTAAAAATAAGTCATAGTTTCCAGATTATTTGCGTGCTTGATCATTTTTGTCTAGATGCCAACATCGTGAATTTTATGTGCTTGGGTGCTGAATTTTGTTTTATCCTTTGATACTTTAAATACTTTGGCTTTGTTCTGGGTTGCAGTTAAATTAATTGGAATGGATCTGATCCTTTTGAGGCTTGCTTTTAAGTTTCTTTAGCCTAAAACTAATTTAGCCCTACTTCTAAGCCAATGCCATACTGAGGACTCTACCTAATTCTCCATGTAATTAGAGGTCTTTTCACTCAGTCTGGTTGAAACAGAACTGTTATCAGCCTTGTGGGAGCTTCAGGAATTATTCACCTTCTTCTTTCCCTGGCCTTGGATAGTTTCCTCTTACACATATGTACATCAGTGCTCAGCTAGCAACTCAAAGACATCCCCTCTTGAGACGTCTGAGTGTTTTCTCTGGGCAATGCCCTCCTCTTTGGTATTCTGCCCCACTAACTCTAGTTGCTTTTGCCTTCTCAAATTCCAAACTCTGTCTCCTTAATTCAGAGAGACCTCTGGTTCTATTTGGGTTTCCTTTTTCCGCACTGCAGCCTGGAAGTTCTCCAGGAAGTAATCTGGGGCAATTATAGACCTCACTTGTTTCACTTCTCTCGGGGATCTCTGACTTGTGCTGCCAGTTGTCAAATATTTGAATATCATTGTTTCGCATTTCACCCCCTGTTTCGTTTGTGTTTAAGGTAGAAAGATAAATCTGGTCTATATTACTTTATCATGACTGGTATAGAAGTCCCCTTAAGTGTAGTACTATTTAAAGTTAAGACTATTTTATGTATTATTTAATCCTCGTGACAATCCTTCCGTTCTCACGGATTAGAAAATGGGCTCAGACAGAGAAATTAAACAAGGCTGAGGAATGGTATCACATAGAGGTTAAGAGTACGGCTAAAGAGCTAGCCCCACAGGTTCAAATATTGGCTTCTTCATTAATGAACCATTTGACCACTTTGTATGTATTTCAATATTAATAATAATAGTAATAATAATAATATCATCTAATTCTTAAAGCTATTATGTAGACTACATGGCCTGATACTTGTCAGGTGCTCAGAACAGGGCCTGGCAAATACTAAAGTCTCAGTAAATGTTACTTATTGTTATTTCCAAAATCACATGGCCTATGATGGAACAGGGTCTAAAATAGGGCCTCTGAGGCTCTTCATTTCCTGTGCTTTCCACTATTTCATGCTGCTTCTGAAGAGTGAGGCTTGTGAACATGCTGTTCTCAAGACTTAGCTGATGGAATCCGGTAGGAAAAAAAGTCTTAAAAGTCTTTCATTAATATATATACATTGAATGTATTGTTTTAGGTTCCCAAGTATTTAAACAATAGAACTGTTTATGATGTAAAGTTACCCTCTAGTGATACCAGTTAATTTGAGGTCAGTGACTTAGGTCTGGGAATATAAAATTGAACTCGAAAGGGCCCAGATGTCTCTACTGCCTACCAGAGGCCAATACTTCGGTAACTTGGCAAGCAGATGGTGCACATACCTTTGATACATCATTTTTTTCTCTGCTATTTTACTTTAGGCCAATCTTTTGCCCTATACTCACACTGTACCAATTCAACTCAAATTCACCTTAGAGCCCATGCACATATTTAGGATGGCACCCTGTCTGAATCACAATGCCCATGGGGGCTGTACTGTTTTCTGTAATTTCCTTTCAGGTTCAAAAATCTATGAAGGACTATTTCAATGAAAGATTAATCTTTTTCAGGAGGTATGTTTCTATTTAGATGTTGAGAACATAGTGAAAAAGACATTGGACCTTTTCTCTTTATGCGAAGAAAGAGACAGAAAGGGGGCAGAAGGAGAGAGGGAAAGGAGGGAGGAGGCAGAGGGAGGAAGCGAGGGAGGGAGAGAGAGAGAAATAGAAAATAAATGATCAAATAGAAACTTCCATTATATCTAATGTTTATAAAAAAAAAACATATTCAGGGTATCTCAAACTGATTTTACCTTAAATTCATTTGATAATACTAAGACTGTCTGGTAAATTCAGTGTTGCAAACTCCTATAAAAGCTCCCATTGTATGAAGGCAGGTAAGAAGCGAGAGAATTACAGAGCTCGCCTTCCTTTTTACGCTCTTATCTACATTGTTAAGCTCTTTAAATGGCTGTCTCTTTTATTCTTACCAACCTGGTCTCCTCAGAATTCACTTCAGCTGATGTGACTTTCCTATCAACAGGCTAATTCTTTTAAGAGCGATCTGTTTTTCTTACATTCTGGGGTCACGTCAGGCCTTCAAGGGTTTAGTGGGTTTAATTTCTTTTTTTAATATCTTCATTTCTTTTGTGTCTCTGTCATTTCCCTTTATGATTACATCTGAATGGAATTTCTTCTCTTTAATCATAAGTCACTGGTGTTCTTCACAACTCATTTCGCAAGCGATGAGGAGCAGCTGGTGCTTCCATGAGGTAGGGAGGCACTGGAATGGCCTCTCTCCCCTATGCTGAAAAGTCCTGTTAGGAATGTACCCTGTTTAAATGTAAGTTCCTTTGTTTGTTTATCTACAATTGCATGACTGACCTTAGCTAAGTGAAACCTGATGAAAGAGAAGGGAGACTCTCATCACCATCCACGTTTTTTTTTTGTTGTTGTTTTGTTTTGTTGGCCCACAGAGTACATTTTCCCAAGTTTCTGGCATTTCATTTAAAAATTCATTTGGAACAATTTCTTGTTGCATATTTAAAAGCAAAGGCATTATGAACCCCTTTGGGTTTTGCAAAAACCTTTACAAAAAAAAAAGCTTTACAAAATGGTTAACTTTGTGGTATAAGAACAGTGGGAGTGTTCTGTGTTTTTATAACTATTTTCCATTTGGACAGTGGGAGTGATGGTATTTTAAACAATCAAAGCTGTAATCTTGAATGAAAAGTGTACTTCAGAAGCACTGGTGGACAATGAGAGGTCTTCTACTGAAACTCGGTACATTATTAACCATTTAGCCTTGATTCACAGAGAAATTCTCACTTGATTGTTTTAATTCCCTGGGCCCCAATCTGAAATGAAGTAACCCATTCACCATACACCAGTCAATACTTGCACAGATGGAGGTGGTCAAGCAAATTAAAGCAAAATGACAAATTATATAATGTTACACCTATTATTCCTGAGAATATGATGTGTTACATATAGCCAGCACCCCATTCTCAGGGGTGTGCTTCTCCACACATTTGAAGTAGAAGTCATTATATTATAAATGTCATTATATAGACCCATAAAAGATTGGTTAAAACCTGGAGCACATGCTTGAGGAAGGGTTTATCTTTCTTATAGGGCACATCTTGGTTTTATAGATGAGTATAAACACAGAGGAAGTTTGAGAAAATAGATGCAGAAAATAAAAGACATTGTCATTGCAGGTTTTAATTTGATAAAGAAAATTGCTATGTTGCTATGTTGAAAATTACTATGTTAAATGTGTATTTCTCTATTGATGTTTAACGCTGATTCAAGATGTGGTGGGATGGAGCATTACATTGCCAGAATGCCCAACTTTATGTAGTTTTTATAACAGCGGTTCTCAAACTTGTTTAGGCATTAGAGTACCTGTGGAACTTAAAAAAAAAAAATAACATGTGTCCAAGCCCTATCCAAGACCTACTGCAAACAAATTTGTAGAGGTAGGGCCTGGCGATTTAATTTTTTAAAAAGCCGCACAAGTGATTGTGATACGTATCCAGGATTGAGAATCACAATACACTCAAAATAAATTTTTAGTTTTTATTTTAGGCAGCTTTACCGTTCTGTCTATACATTATAGAATTATCAGAATAGTTCAATTAATAGTCAATTTAAAAGATTCTAAAATATCTAGGTAGATTTTCTTAAATAGAAATTTCTTATAAATTTAGTTTGAGAATGACATTTTTCTTCAATCTTTTACTCTAAAGCAAATAACAACAATCACCACTACCTCTCTACTGAGAGGGTAATCTGTCAAACACCATGTTGGCTCTTTTTATTCAATATCTCATTTAATCTTCAGATTTATCCTAGAAAGTAAGTATAATCATATCCACTAAAGAGATGTGACAACTTGGGCAAAAACATGTGGCAAAGTCAGAATTGAAATCGATGCCCATTTGATTTCAAAACTTGTTCTTTTTTTTTACCAGCCATCCTCTCTCCTCATTTCTTTTCACCTTTCCTACCTATTTACACATTTTCTCTCAACTTCTATAGCCCTTAATTCTTTTCTTGTTTTCTTTATCTTTCTATGCCAGAGTATGTCTGCTTGGAAAATGACAGAAGAGGGTACATATGTCTCACAAAAGTGCTTGGTAACAATAATCACTTCAGTCTTGTAAATATTTCCATTTGGAGAAACTCTCACAGTCACTGATTTGACAAACTGTGGTTTGGTATCCTTTGACTAATGGAAATATTTATATTTTTTGACTGCTTCATTTTAAAGAATGTCCTGAGACTTGCTCAAGAGAATATAAAAACCTGCTGTCCCTCTTTCCATTTCCAGACCCAGACATTACCCCAGTACATCGAAGCATCTGCCTTTAATTTCACATCTTTCCTCTCATAAGGTCCATCTTTCTTAACTAGGGTTTAAAGTAACTCAACAAACAGCAAATGTGAGATAAAGGTAATGAGGGCAGTGGCTTTCGTTAAAAAGTGGCAGATATTCCAGAGCTATCTGTAAACTGGGTTTAGGTTGAGTCATCTGTATTGATGGACTCCCATCTGTACTTGCCATGGCTCCCAGTGCATCTGGCTGCTCATCCACCTGTGCTTCTCAAATACTGCCAAAGAAATACAACATTACTTATAGTTTTCTCCTCTAATATGCTTACTTTTCTCTCTAGGTGGGGGCATTGGGGGGAAGGGGCTAGGGCCAAAAACAACCATTCAAAATAAGAAGAGAATTTAAAAATTAATATTATTTATGGAGAAAAGCTTTGGCTCTTTCTGTGGAGCTGAGGTGAGCATGTACTTGAGAAGTCAGACTCCAGGAGATAGTTCATAATATTTGGCTATAACTTGTAGAAGAGACTAGCTCTAGATTCAGGTAACACAGAGATAAACAATTTATTTTTATCAACTTCAGAACTGAAGAAGCTGACCAAATTGGCAAAGATAGAATATATCTGCCTAGCAAAATATATTGCACATAGTTGATGCTCAGTAAATATCTGCTGACTGAGTTTGTGACCAAAGGAGACCAGAAGGAGATGTTACAGGTGACAACTGGAAGCCAAAGTGCAGTGATGTGGAGTCAGAAATGTCATTTCTGCCCATAAGACCATATGGGCAAGTAACACAGCACCCCTGAGGTTCTTCTGCTGTTTTGATAAAATGAGGTTTATGACATCTACCTTACAGATTGTTGTGAGGATTAAATGAAATCCTATGTGAAAGTATTTTGTAAACTACAGACTATGAATAATCAATTAAAGAAGCAGGTGGAGCCTGACATCACAGATATGTAGTGTGGATTTAATTAAAACTTTGGTAGAAAGCCATAAAAGAGACATTAATAGGAGGAACGTTACATAGACTACATATGTTTGAACCTCAAAGCTATTGCTGTTGTCAAAGACAGAAATTTTGGTCTAATGTAGATAATTGAGTCAGGGCGACGATCATGTCTCGTTAAAACTTATAGTTGCAGTTCCAGCAGGATCTGCCCTAGAGCAGATGTTCGGTGCAGGTTCGAGGGGACAGATGGATGAATGAACACGTGGGTGTGCGACTACATAGCTCTGGATTCATTTTTAAGTTCAGAAATGGAAAAGCAATTTTTGATATTCTTTGGAGCACAGCTCAATCCAGTTTTAAAAGAAAACCAACATAATGACGTTGACTAAACATTTTGATAAAACATGCAGTGTTTTACCTCATTTCCTAGAAAGACAGATGATGGCATGAAATGCTGCTGAGAGAACAAGGCTTGTTCTGTGTGATTTTCTGAATTAGTGTTATAGTCAGCCGATGAGCCTGAGCCAACTGTTAAATGATTGTTAGAGCAGAAAAGAGGTATAAAGACTGTGCTATCAGCCTGTTTTCTCACATGCCATAGAGAGAGCACTGTGCCTGCTGGCGGTGGGAACCAATATTCTTATTAGGCATTGGAGTAGGAAGGAGAGAGTGATCTTTGTTGGGGAGGCAGCTTCATAAGTAATTAAGGATAATTATGAATGAGACATTTACGCTAAGTTCCAAGACTTATATGAACCTATCAGAATTTCAGAAGCACAATTTGTGTGTGCATTTTGGTAGGTTTGAGCTTTTGTGCCCCTTACGTTTTGCCCATTAACATTGTGCACAGAGAAGAATTGTGTGTGTTTGTAGATAGGCATCCAAACTATTGGCGAATTCCACCAAGTAGCTCTTTGGTTGCCCAAACTTGTTTTGATAGTTCGAAATACCCCTAAGGAAGCAAGAAACAAAAATTTGACCCCTAGAGGCTAACAAGATAGACATAAAGCTCCATAAAAACAATCCAGTTTCTGTTATTGCTCCCATGGAGAAACTTTCGTGGGATATGCAAATGCATGAAATTTAAGCCTACTCAAGAGGAAGAAAAGGAGTAATTTTAGACAAAGAGGCATAGTTATTTGGCTTATCTATGTCCATGGGACAATACACATCAAGAATGATGTTTCTTGATGACTGGACAGCCAGTCTGCAGTCATAAAATCATAATTATAGTGCCTAATTGTAAAGGAGAGAGAAACCTGAGGTTATGGGCAGTAGAGGATGATAGATAGGACTTGTAACCTACATTGGTGTGTCTGGGCTTAGCAAGTAAAAACCCATTTCCTTCCCCTTTCCTATCTTGAAGACCTTAAAGAATTCCTAAGGTATTGGGAGCAAATCGGTGATCTTATGGTATTATTTGTGGGTATAGAGAACCTCTCCACTAGTTTTCATTTGTCGAGAAATATTTATTGACTAGACACAATGTACCAAATAGTGTTCTAAGTGCTTAGGTTACAGTGATGAACACAACAAAATCACTGCCCTTATGAAACTTACATTCTGGTGGAGAATGTCCATGGTGATCAACCAACCAGATAAACGTATATGATAATGTCAGATAGAGATAAATATGGTGAAGAAATATAAAATATGCTAAAAAAATAGAGATAAACTATTACAGCCTGGGGTGACCATTTTAGAGGAAGTGGTCAAGGAAGTCTTCTCTGAGAAGCTGACATTGGAGGAGAAAGCCGAATGAAATTAGGTAGCAAGTCATACAATGGTATGGAGGAGAGTATTATAAAAAGATGGGGCAGAAAGCACGGAAGCTTTGAGATGGAGTCCAACTTAGGTTATTAGAGAAGCAGAAAGGAAGTCGATGTGCCTTAGGTGGAAGATCACAGGGAAGAGAATGAGACTGGAGAGATGGCAGCAAAAGAACCAGAGACTCCCAGGTAGATCATGGTTAGACTTTAAATATTCTGTTTTGAGCAGGTGAGCAGTATGATTGCTTTCTATTTGAAATGCATCTTTCTGCTGCCATGTAGAGACTAAACTTCTTGGGTCAGTTACCCTGTGATCTCCAGCCTACAAAGAATATGAACTCTTCAAGGGTAGAGAAACCATCTCTACATATTATTATTCCCAGTGCTTCGCCTTATCCTGGCACTTCATAGGCACTTGATAGATACTGAATATAATCTGGAAGGGTGGGCAAGGTAAATTTCTAATTTAGACTGTGGCAGAAATGCCTCAGCCTTTCATGACTTAGGATCATTCTTATAGATGGATCTGTACCCATGAAAAGTAGATTGAGTTCTTTCTGTTTTCTGGAGTCTCCTAAGAGATTAACAATGGCCATATAGTACATGCAGGGATATATTGGGGGAGTGTGAAAGTATCATGTGAAATGGAGACAAGGAGAAGTTTGAGTCATACAGAAAACTTGGCTTGAGGCTGGAGACCAAGACTAGATGGTGCAACTGGTTAATTGTCATACTTTGAAAGGCACTTTGCAGATTTTTTTTTTTTAAATTTCTGCTAGTCAGTATAAAATGTATTTGATAAGGTCAGTCAGTGTCAGATAAGAGATATTTCTTCTTTGATGAGCCCCTCTGGAACTTGTCTTGACCTGTATCCATAAAAATCACCCTTTTCTAGTTAAATAAAAGAAACAAATCTGTGCGAGCCGCCTCATAATTTTGACTTGTGGGTGTCAGGCAAGTCTGTGAGCTACCGCCCTTACTATAAACACCATCTCCAGAGGAGGTGAACGTTCTTAATTTTTACAGTCATGATGCAGTCATGCTTTGAGATCATCTGAGAAGTGCTGTAGAAGCGCAAAGCATTATTACTATTATTATGGCAGTAATGACTATGATTGCAATGCATTTAAGGGTAGCCGAGGAGGAATGGCAGTTAAGTGTGAGTAAGCTTTACCCACCGTATGTCGGTAAGATTTGCAGTATCAAAAATCTTGTGTGTGTTTGCATGTATGTGTGTATGTGGTAGGCATGGGAAGGCAGATAAGGGAAGGCAGATATGGGAAGGCAGATGTGGATATTGAGATATTATTGGGAGATACGTATTTAAATCCATTTTAGTGAAACTGTTCAGAAAACATTATTCTGTTCCATTCTACTTAAAACTTAGAGCACAGCTTTGTTTTGTTTCAATAATAAAATGTTGGTATGAAATATGATTTTTCTGAATATCACTTGGGATGTGTTGGTGATCTCAGAAGCTCTGAATGCAACGGGAGGTTGTGATCTTAAGTATTTGTTTAAGTATTACTCTAACTACTCTGGGGTCAATAAGAAGTGACAGATGGTCTATAGTTTGGCATCTTCAGCATGTACCATTATGTATTTGCTGCTTTCTCTTTTGATCTCCATTTTTGGGAATCTGTGATTTTGAAAAACTAATACTAACTAATTTAACAAGCATTTATACAATATCTATTAGATGTCACGCCTGGTGTTGGTTTGCAGAATTGATGGAATGAATATGATTTGTTCCCTGCCTTAAAGGTTTTCTAGGTTAGTGAAGGAGTCAAACAAGAATGTCAATGGGTCTGATGTGTTAAATTCAAGCTCCCCCTTTGCTTCAGGGCCATGATCAAATTCACACCTTGGATCTCTCCCTCCAGGACCAGTGTGTAGAATGGATTTAAATGGGTTAGACTTGAAGTAGGAAGAGCCTGATCAAGGCTATTGCAGAAGTATAGATGCAAGATAAGTGCCTGTTAAGACCTTTGAAAGATTTTTAATCTCTGAAACCCACGTACTTGGCATTATTCATCATGAGATCAAATGGAGGAAAGGACTGGTTTGTAGGATTCAAATAATTTGTGCAGTTGGCATATTCAGTTCCCTGAGGGAGTGTCCTGGCTGTGAGTGGAAGAGGACAGTGATCATTTTGCAGGGATAGGAAATACCTGGCTATTTCCTCTGAGTTTGAGGGATTCTGTGCAGCTGAGGAATTGGCTTACTCAGAAATGATGTGAGACATTCTTATGGAGGGCTAGAGTTACAGATGACATTTTGTGTATGATCCTAAATGTTGCCTGACAGAGTGTGCAAAATGATAATGACCAAAATTATTACTTTTTTAATACCAGAGCATATTTCCAAGGGAAATTTTAAAGAGCTTCTTTTAGGATTTGGGAATTTTTCTAGTTGGTGGAGTGGAGAGAGAGAGAGAGAGAGAGAGAGAGAGAGACAGAGAGACAGACTCTGAGACAGACAGACAGACAGACAGACTAGAGAGAGACTCCATCTGTCTTGCCTGCCTGGGATAGATACAGATACAGTGGGTTTTGGAGAAGATCCTGTTGCTCATTTCAGGATCATTCATAGGGTTCAACAAGTAAACAAGTCCATAGCTATGTGGGATGTACTCTATAAATTCTTCCCTATCCTGAGAAAGCTATAAAGCCCATGACTTTTAACATTATAAAGAAGCTCATAGTTTTAAATTTATAATTTTAAAAGGCTGAGAATGCCTTTGTGTCACTGGAAAGGCTCTAATCACTATGAATTAATGATGCAGAGTACCTTTATAGGGGTCATGCTTTACGCACTTAGAGATCAAACAGCTTTGGGGGACTCTGCTTGTATGCAAATAGTTGCTGTTAATTACAAAAGAGGCTTAATTGAAGTCAGCCTAACTTCACACTAGACCTGAGTTATAAAGTATGACTAGCTGTTTTTTATTCCCTCTGCTAGCGTGAGAAAGAGGAATTACTTTAAATAGAATGAGAAAAGATAAAGCTAGGATGCCTCTTTCTTGATACAAGTAATAAATAAACAGTAGAAGACTGATACCAAATCATCAAGAAAAAAACCTTGATGACTATTGTGGTGAGACATGAAAAAGCCTACCTCAATTTTGCCAAACTCTTCTTTTCCCAAATTTCAATAACATAAGTGTCTGCTACCTTTTAGGAATCCATTTGGGTGTGGCTAAGGGATTGGATAAGCTCTTTAAGTTCTGTATTAACCTAATATTTTTTTTAATTGAAAATTACCTTCGTAGCATTTGCAGAGGTGTGGACCATTTTGAATTTAAAGGTGATTTTGCCTGTCTCTAAATAAGACTTCATTGTCAGTAAACATCTTTAGCAGAGCAGAAATAATATAGGTTGCATAGAAACACACTCTATAATATGAAATCACTCCCTCCTGTAGCTACATCAATGATTTTCTTTTTATATCCTCAGAAGCAGAAAATGGTCCTCCATTAAGATGCATGTGTATGTAATTCAATTGATATTTTTAATACCGTATAGGCACCATGCTAAATGTTTTCATGTACATGATCCTATTACATCATATTTTTTAAGTGAAAGGAAACAGATATAAGAGACTAATGATTTTTTTTCAGAGACCCAGAGCTACAATGTAGCAGAACTGAGACTTGAAGCTTCTGACTTTGAACCTCAGGGTTCTTTCTTGTGCATCTGTATAATCTCCTCTCACTATATACTGCTGGTAATTTTCTGGCTGTCAGGCAAACGGGCAATGCCTCTATTCCACCCATCACCACTTTCTTCCCATCTCCCAAGCTAAATCCTGGCCTTACTCATTGAAAGTTTCTACTTCTACCTTTAATTCCTCAGTTGTTATCTCCATTCATACCCAAATGTAGAGACATGAACTTCAGGACCCCTTTTACTTTCAGAAATGTTGGTTTCAAAGTTCTTCTTCATACACCCACTACTCTAATGCTAAGAGGCATTCTATAGAGAATCTGTTAGTTCTAATTCCCAAATATATCTCACATCTGTCAAATTTCCTCTATTGCCACATTTTCCTAGCTCGAGCCACCATCAAAAGAGACAAACATCTGGATGACTGTAAAAATATTCTCATACTTTCCTATTCAGAGTGTGGTCCATGAACCAATAACATCTGCATCACCTGGGAGCTTGTTGGAAATGCAGAACCTCATGCCCCATTCTGGACTTGGAGGATTAGATCCCCAGATATCTGCGTGCACTTTAGTCACTGTTCTGACAGACTTCCCCACACTCCCTTTATCCCCTTTGCATTCAGTGTGATCTTTTAAAACTGTATGTTCGTTCTTCCCTTTGCATTCTCCCCTTTGAATTCAGTGTGATCTTTTAAAACTGTATGTCGTACCATTTATCCACTTTAAGTCCTTTAATGGCTTCCCATCTCACTTCTCATAAAGCCCAAGCACTTTACAAGAGCACACAATGTCCTCCAGGATCTGATTCCTACCTATTCTCAGTCACACTGACTTCTTTTAAGTTCCTAAAACACACCGACAAGACTTGACTCATTATTTCCTCTACTCAGAACACTGCCCTCCTGCTCTTAGCACAATCTTAATTTTCTTGACTTTTTATCTCAGTTTAAATATAACGTCTTGGAGAAAATTCACCTGACCACTCTAACTAGGTTCTTCCAGTTTTTCCCTAACATAACCATGCTGGTTTCCTTCAGAATATATACCTCAAATTGTCATTATATGATCTATTTATTTCCTAATGATTGTCCATTTCCCCTCTTGGACTATTTAAGGGTAAATAAAACCTATGACAACTTCTCTAGTACTTAACACAGTGAACGGCACAGAGGAGATACTCTGTAAATATCTGTTGAACGAATGAATAAACGTAGTCATGCTTCTTGTTTATTGAATTTTTCAGTAGTATATAATTCAAGAGAAATTGTTAGTGTTTATAATCCTTGTAATTATTACTAGTTATTTGTAGCTTTGCCTGAATTATATTCAGTTAGCTATACAAATTCTAATACCTAGTTTCAGTGTTACCAGGATAGCACTTTTTGTTTCCAAGCTATTCGCAAATGTGAGCTAGTTCTCAGTCACCTGCTGTAACCAACAAATATTGTTCTTCTATCAAATATTCAGTCTTCTTCTTCATGGAAACCAGGAAAGATTGTCTACAGATATACTTCTTTTGGTCTAGAGTTGATGAAGGAACATGTTGGACAAATATTCTTTCTTTCTGGGTTTTTTTTTGAGAGTACAGCAGTAAAGGATGAATGAGTTCAAGGGCTGATGTCTTAAAATATTAGGCTTCAATTGATGGCTAACCCAGGGTCAGGAAAAAAAGAACTCCCTTGTTATGTACCATAGCAGATGTGTAATAGAAGCCTGTCTCTTGCCTTGAAACATCCAGCATTAGTCATCATGAGAAGCAGGTGCCTGGGTTGAACAGATCACATGTCTGTTCTAGGATGACACATTTCTGTTGTTTCTGGGTTGCATTTGAATTTTCTTTGGCTCCTGTAAACCCAAGCACATTAATGATTAAAATGATAATTCAGAGAATTAATTATCATTAAAATTATAATTCAGAGAAAGAGGGTAAACAAGGTAGCTTTTTCTTCTGGCATGATGAGGTTCTGGGTTTCAGAAAAATTAGTAAGCCACCCTGTGATAGACAGGCCATGACAGTTCAGGAGTAATGTTTGTACACTTATTGTGACAGGTTGAGTCATGACTTCCATGAATGGGGCTTGTCTCAGACTGGAAGGTTTGCCCACTAGTTAGCCAAAGTCTTTGTTAGGTCTTAGCCAACCGTGGATCACGGTGTCATAAAAGTTTACTGAATTTTATCCTTTCTCTTAATGTCATCCATTTTGTCTCACAGATGAAGGGTTGCGAGAATACTGGAACAAGGTTTACAAATGTATAAAACTTCAGCCAGGGTACGGCTTGTAAAAAATCGCTTACTAAGAGAACATGGTGAAGTCTCTTTCCTGTTATGCCTTTTCCCCTTGCTTTACTCTGTCATGATGTCAATTCATTGATTGTTGAATTTCCAGGATACAAGCCATCCAGTTATTCGAGTCTATGCACACTGCTTGCACTGTGATCTGTTGGAATCTCATGCAGAGTGTGCCTGGAACCTGTTAATATTTGGAGTTCTAATAGTGATAGTGTTTCCCAGAGTGTAGGACACTGATTACCTGTTTCAGAATTACCTAGCATATTAGCGGAAAGCTTGGATTCCTGGAGCTGTAGCTACAAATTTACTGAATCAGAGTCTCTTATGTAAAGTTTAAAGGTGCATTTTCAACAAATGTTCTAGGTGATCCTTATGGATTCTGAAGTTTAAGAACTATTAGCCTCTGTTGAAGTTAAGTGTACAAATTTTAAATTATTTAAATTAAAATTTAAATTATATAGAATTGTTGATTAAAATAGTCAACTTTAAAAATAAAGATTTTTATGAAGCAGCGATAATCTTGCAATTCATTTGTGGCTTGTCAGCTATGATGCTAATGGAAATTATCCTATAGTTAACCCTTATAAATGTAAGTATATGAGTCCTGATCAATAGTGACTCTTTATAGAACAAAGACTTATTTTTCAGGGATGGTTTACATGATTTGAAGTGTGTGTGTGTGTGTGTGTGTGTGTTTGTGCATGTGTGCACATATGTGTAAAAGAAAGGAGAGTTAACTGGGAGCCTGTTGCATATGAGGATTTTAGCTCACTCCTTTTTATCCCAGGTCAAATACTTTTGGAATATGAGGACTAAGAGGAATTGATCTTCTTTTTTTCTTTAGTGAAATGATTTTAAGAAATTTTCTTTTGTCTTTTTCTTGTGCAAAAGAATAAATATGTACTATATCTAAGTTCTTCTCATGACCATTTTTTTAAGATCTATAGTGAAAAGATGCAAAAATCATCATTTAAAAACCTTGGATTTCAGGGTGCTTTTAGCTCTCACTGTTAGAAGTAATTTCTTAGAAATATTTATTAAACTGTAATATACAAACAGGAAATACACAAATTAAGCGTATCATGTAACTAATACTGAAATCGAGAAACAATCTCATTGATACCACAGAAGTCCCTCTCTTTTCTAATTTCAGTCACTAAACCTTTCCAAGAAAAACCATTTTCCTGATGTTCAGAAGTCATTTTATTTCTAATAAATATCTACTTACTTTACTTACATTTTTCTGTAAATATTAGTCTGCGTATATCAGAATCTTTAGCATTTCGATGATCAATATTAATTCAACCCGAACTTTCCTAACTGCTGACTTAAAAAAATTATAATTCTAATTTATAATTCTAGAATTTTTCTCTCATTGAGTGAAATTCTCTAGATTCAACTTGAATCATTTCTGTTTACTTCATGTTTTTTTCTGATCTTGAATGGACAAATTAAAATTTCAGGATTTTATTTCGAACATAGTCAATACCAGTTGGGACACTCAGGGCAATTGTTTTAACTACATTAGTTTAAAACAAGTAGTTGACAGTTTTTTCCATTTTATCCAATGGGAAAACTTGGTCAACTAGCAAACCGGTTGTTGGATATAACGGATTTAATGCAGTAGTTTATTAGGACTAGCGATGATTTAATAGGAACTGAGACTTGGTATATTAGGGAGCTACATATAAAATTAATATGGAGCTATTCGGGACTTCACTTGATTTTCTATTTTAGTCATAAATCAAACAGGTATGCTCAGCAAGGGAATCTTGTTTGCAGGATTGAAAAAAGAGTATCATGGCAATGTGAAAAGAATATTGTACTTAAGGTCTAAAACCTTTTTGCATGACCAAAAGCAAGTCATATAGCCTCACTTTAATCAGTTTTTAAATCTATAAAATGAGGATGATAATATTTTCTTGAGAAGTTGTGATGAGAAATGCCTGAACATAGTGATTGCTCAGTTAGAGTGGGCTTGCCCTCTCTTTCAGCATGGTAGCAAAGCATTTTCACAGGAATTTAATATGGGAGCCTTGTTCTAGTAGAAAATAAGATAATACTGTACTATACCCTTTTCCATACATTTTCTACTATTTATTTATTATTCCCAAACAAATGCATGGTAATTACATAAAAATTTAAAAATAGAGATATATCAAGAAAGAGAGAGAGAGAGAGAGAGAGAGAGAGAGAGAGAAACTCCCTTAATCCCACACTCTCAGAGATAGCTACAGTAAACATTGGTTTTTTAGGCATCGCACTTACCACTGTATTTCCTTAGTACCCCTTGGAATTCCTTGCACAGAGTGGGTATAGTCAATGTCTGAGAAACTAAACTTTTTCCAAGAAGATAAGAAAGCGGTTGTAAATTCTTCATGAATATTAATTATTGGCTTATAATGGAATCTGTCGGACTTTTTGGTCTACCTGTTAGTTTTTTAATCCTCAAGGATAGATACTTGTCCTATTAATGTCTCAGATAGCTCTAGGGACAGAGATTACAACATCTATTTTTACAACAGGGTAGGTCTAAGAGCAGATGTTAATAAACGAAACCATTTAAAATTTCTATTTTATTAGATTTTCATCACATCTTAAAATTAAAGGTGGGTTTTTCTTTTCTTTTTTAAAGGAGCATGTATGGTGGGAAAAACGGAAATAGGAATGCCAATTGCTGAGTCGTAGCCCCTGCTAATTCATTCATTCATTCATTCATTCATTCATTTTCCTGTCTTGAGAACTAGGTAAGTACTGCACCCTCTGTCATGGAAATAATGGGAATAATGCCTGTTTTGCTTTCCTTTCATGTTGTGATTGTAGAAATCAACTGTAATAATGTATGTGGTGATGTCTTTAATGCAATATACTGCTATAAGCTTTTTGTATTGATATGGTAATAATAGGAAAATTAGTGTACGTAACATTACTATTTCTGTTGAGCTATACTCGAAAGCAGTAAACAGAATTGACTTTATTCTCTGATTTTATTTCACAGAACAGTTCATATCTAAGTCTTTAATCATTCTAGATGATTGTAGCAGGTTGGGAACTATACCTACATGTGCAAAAATTCCCCATCTGCCCAGAATTTTTGTGGAGTACTGCGTCATCTCTTTACTAAGTTCCAGTCTAGAAATTACAAAAACAGAATTAGAATAAAAAGGATAATACATATCCTAGCCTTTGTTTTACACAGGAATAAAGGTCCATTTATATTACCATTTTCCCTCAGTTTCTCTACTTAGCTGCAACATAATGATTATAACTGTTATCCAAAGCATTAAATGCGCTACTTAGCATTTGGAAAAAAATAATATTAGCCATTAAATATTATAATCGTTCATCTCTTAGACATGTGGTAAGACTTCTGTGTCTCTGTGCAGAGAGAATGAATGTTTTGAAGTTAGATCCAACTGGGTTTGAATCATCGGTCCTCTTCATCAGCTATGTGACCGGGAGTTGGGGGGGTAGGTTAATATCCTCTCCGAATCTCACTTTTATGAGGATTAAATGAAATGGCATATGTAGTGTACCCAGGACAGCACTTGGCACATTTTAGGAATTCTGTGTTAGTTCTCTTTTCCTCCCCATCACAACCCCAAAATGTTTACTTATTTTAACAGATATGAATGTTGGATAACTTAGAATAGCATGAAAAAAATCTATTACATTTATTTCACCTGAGGATAGTGTAAAAATGCATGCTTTCATCTACACGATTTAAGAGGCTAAGAGTTATATGTTCAAAAAAGGTGTTTTATTAGAAATTGACTTGCCTTGCATAAGGCACAAACATAAGCTACAATTAGGTCAATGACATAAGTGTGAAAAAAAAGCCGCAGACGAGATATGAGAAAGCATAGGAGGGTATCTTAATGATCTTGGAATGGAAAAGGGCTTTTTTCTAGTGATACGAACTCAAGGGTCATAAAAGAAAAATCGGTCACATTTGATTATACTAAAATTTATTACATCCATTTGGCAAAAAAATAAATAAATAAATAACAATAAAACAAAGGGTAAACTGGAAATTTATTTAAAATTCAGAAGCAATGGCAATACCTTTAATCTCCTTAAGGAGCTTTGTAAAGAGCATCTACAAATCGATAAGATAAACAATTTAGTATAGAAAGTAAAGGTCATGAAAGGTAAATGTTTAGGCGACTCACTCTTCCCACCTGAAAAGCTTATGTTGATCGTCTTGAGTCCAAGCGCTGAAAAGAAAGTAAGTATTAAACCATCTTTATATGTGAAGAGGATGACAGTGGTTCTATATTGGGGCATTGTGATTAACTCTGTTTTGAATGATTGAGTTTTCTTGACTTGGCTGAGTGTTTATGCCTGTATGTGTCCTGAAAAAATATTGTTTAAATATTCTAGTTTTTAAAATAATGGTCTTTCAAAACATTTCTGTATACTTCGTTTTCTTCGTCAGAGCATTCAGGAACATGCATTTAACCCTTTCCTGATGACATAGTTCATCATTAAGAACACTGATTATTGTGCTTTGCTATAATGCAGTGCAATGAGGTTAGGAAAGGCTATTTATCCCTATGCTAGTTAGGTTCAAATTGCTATGCACTTTGAATTCTTAGGGAACTATTAATGCTAGCAACAAGACAATCAAATAAATTAAAGTTACTCTTGAAAATCCCCTAGGAAGCTTCCACTGTGGAGATCAATATATAATCAATCCCTCAGTAATTCCAGAAAAGCCTATTTTTCTTTGGCATTAGAAAAGATTGCTTTTTCTCTGATTGAGGCTCAGATAAGGTAGTTGATTCACAGTGCAGTACCAGGTTCTATATAAAAAAAAAAAAAATCTATGTTTAAACTTCAGGGCACCTATTTTGTCTTCATACTTTATGTGAATGTGCTGATTACATCTTTATAACTGTCCTATGAAATATACCCATTTTACAAGTGAAGAAATGGAGACTTTGAAAGATTAAATGTCTTATCAACTAATACATCGGAGCTACTATATGGAAGAGCATGTGATTTTTATTTAGATAGATCCTGTGCTATATCAAATTTCTTAGAATTATATGAAAAATAAAAGTAAAAATGTTTTACGTGAAAGTCCAATAAACTCTTCCTTCACTGAATAAAATATGGAAGTTTTAGGTCTGGCTCTGGGAGTAAATATGTACCAGCTATTCATAGGCATGACTGCCTTCTGCTTCTCATCAGCATTCTGCCTAGGTGAGGTATTATTACTCTGCATATCTGTAGAGGTGATAACTACAGTATGAGGCACCATAGTTTATAAAGATATGTTTTTGATCATGTATTCAGCTTGCCACACTGTATTATATAAAACACATTGTGATTGAGCAATGAATTAAAATAATTTCATCTTCTCCTGGATATTTTGCATTTCACACCTCTACACTGGCATTGTCCTCATGAATCTTTCATTGTGTCTCAGAGTTGGGTAATAGAGTTGAGCATATCAGGGATGGAAGCTTTCCTTGGAGGGATGTCTCTAATCAGCTGATGAACTGAATGCAACTGACTATGCATGATGTAGCTCCTACCATATTCAACCAACAGAAAATCCTGAGTAAGGAAAACAAACCCACCACAGCATGTTTACTATTTATTCATGATTGCACAGTTCTTGGCTTCAATACTCTAGTCTCAAAAATGGTGATGTAAATAGCAAGAGTTAAGGTGAGGCTCTGAGAAACAGAATTTTATATAAACCTCTCATAATGATTGTGATCAAATTACTTAATATTCTTCTGTTCTTTCTAAGAAGAGATTAGCGAGAGAATTATTTTCCAAACCTTACCTTAGGCAATTAACTGAAATATTTATCTAAATATTTTAGATATTCATGATATTTAAGCTTTCTCCTGTTCTCTTTTCATTGCTTTCAGTGAGAATTCATTACAATACTCTTAGGATGAGTCTCTTTTATTTTTATTATTTTCCCCCATTATTTCCAGTCTCCTTCCCCTCCTCCACTTCAGTCTCCTCTCTCTCTCCTCCTCTCTTCTCTTCCTTTCCTCATCCTCCCACCCCCACATAGCCTCTCCATGGGAAGGACCTTAAATACATTTGCTAAATTAACATTTTATCTACTTCATAGAGTCAATTCTATTCATCTTATTAAGCTCATGTTGCTACAGAACTTCCTCAATTTTAAATGTATGAGCTGCCATAAATTACCCCAATTTTTTTTCAACTTTTAGTTTGAAATTACCTAATTATTTGTTTTGTAAAATCCCATGGATTGGCAGTGCCATGTTTTATCTTTCTTCCCACTCTCCACCTTTCCTTTGTTCCTGAGAAAATGCTACTGGTGACATTTTGGAAACCTTGGCTAAAAACTCTCACTAGCTGGGGGACTTTGGATTCTTGCATAACTTTTCTAAATCTTAATTTCTTATCTACAAAAATATGGATGATAATAATAATACTCCATGTAGTCGATGTGAGGATTAAACGAGGTGATGCATGTTAAGGTCTTGACATATTATATGTGTTAAAGAAATGTTAACTACTATTATGATTATCATCTTGTGTCTCAGTTCTTATATTTGAAACACAATCTGTGCTTCGTGGGTTATATTTGCTTGGTTATATATGTCATATATGTTATATTGTCCTGATTTTATTTTTCCCACCATTCTAATTGTTCTTTACTCACATCATTCTCTTCTAGCTACCACATCATTTTTCTCCATTTATTGCTATATAGCTTGAAGGAGTATTCTATATTATCAGGTCTGGGTTCAGAATTTTAGAAGCCCTCAGCTCCGAAAAGATTGCGGTGCTCCCACCTCCAATACCTACCCATATACAAGTCAAAATAAAATAGTGTATTTTGAAATGACACGAAATCCTGTAACGGTTACATCTCATTTACAGATTAGAAATATGAGCTTTAACTGGTGAAATTAAAGATTTTTCATTTTATGAATATATTTCTGAATCAACTCACTGTACTTAAAGTTTTTACTCCTTTAGAGAGACAACTGTTGAACATTTGTTAATTTCTGTATGAAATAATTCAGCCTTGTAAGCCAGTTGCCATTTCTTTAAGATGCACACAATCACACACATATACATATACACACTTACTACTATATACGTGTGTGTATATATATATGCATACTACTATATATGTGTATATACACATGTCTCATATGTATACATATATACATAATATATATAATACATATATATGTACACAATGTCATGACTATGCACATATGTGTGTGTGTGTATATATATGTATATATATACATACATATATATATATATACATATATATACATATATATATAGTCATGGCATTGTTCAGTCTGGACGGAAATGATAAAGACATAAAGATAGCTCTTACATTGGCCATTGGCTAGCAGGTTTTGTGTAGGTTTCTTAAAATTTATGAGTCTTCTTTCCTCATCTGTGAAAATGAGGTCATAGCAATATTTGCTTCTCAGGATTGCTCTGAAGATTAGGGAAGATTATGCAGGTGACACCACTTGATAAGTTATTAAGCACTGCATAACTTCAGTAAATTAAATTTAAGTATGTCATACTTTCTTTGTCTCATTAAATCATTTAGATGTGAGATCAAGGTCAATACTGAATAGTTCTTACCTATCTATGCCCAGCTGTTCAGCAACACATTCCTGGATACTTAGTGAGCACAGTATCTTTTCAACCAAAGTGTCAGGGCCAAGATGAAAGTTTTTATTTATTGACAAAGGAGGGCCAAGGGGCAAGTGTAAAAAATAATATCCACTTTGCATACTTGTCGGGAGGTTTAAATGCAGTTATTTGTGAAGTAGTCACCATACTGCCAGGTGCACAGGGAATGCTAAAAAATGGGGATGTAGTAGATTGTTACCAATAATGCATTTGGGAGCAGGGTCCATTCTGATTTTTGGTCAAAGTCAGACCTGAGTTTCAAAATGTAAAGAAAGTGAGGGTGAGAGTCAGACTGAGGTGAGGAAAGCCAGAATCAACATGAGACAGTCGCAATATATAGAGAGAATAGTACCAGTCCACATAATTTTATAAAAGGTGGTTTTGGTATATCCAAGCTCAGTTTAAAAAAATACTATAATTTCTCATTGCCTCCTATTAAGGGTAAGTAGTATAAATTTGAAGGCCTTTATTTTTCTGAGTGTCAAGTGATATGAGGTACAACTTGGGAATAGTGCCTAAGGCAGAGCTGAAATTTTCAACATTCTAAAGGGCTGAGAGGTATTTGAAGGTCCTGAGAAATATAAGGAAGGAATAGAAGAGTCAAGTTTAGATAGCAGGTAGTAAAAGAGAAGAGGAAGAAAAGTTCTGGCAGTGATTTGGAAAAGAAAAGAAATATCTAATGGAAGACTTCAAATGTTTTTTGGAGAAATGTGTAATGTAAATCTCTTCCTCCATCTTTGCTACAAAACCTTCAGTAAAATCTGTACTGCTCATGAATGCTTTGGTGTAGATGTATCCTTTAGAAAAACTATGAGACACAGAGGTATCACCGGCATCTAGATAGCACAGAGTGAGTGTATTTGAGAACAAGTAGGTCACGCTCTGCCTTTCCCAGTCCTTTTTACTCTGACAGCCATTGTTCTCAGAGGTCTCTATTATGCAGAGTAGGCTTTCTCATTCATAGCTTCGATGTCACTTTCAAATAAGGCTCTGATGTCTGGAACTTCCAAATCTACCTTAAATTGCTCTAGAACGTGAATACTGCTTTGATGTGAGGATTTGGTTGTACAGTTTAAGGGAAAAGAAGGCATGATCAAGTGAGGGTGGTAGTGATTGTGGCAGTAATTGCTACTGGCTGTAGAGAAGAATCATGGTATAATGAAAAGATCCATGTAATTTTTGAGTTAGATCCACTGGAACTTGAACTAAGTTTTGTCACTGTTAACAGTGTGACTTCAATCAATTTATATAACTTCTCTAAAATTTAGGTGTTCTCATCCATATATTCTTTCCTTGTGGAGTTGTAAAAGACCCACAAAGACAGGTAACAATGGTGGGAGGGCAACAGGTTAAAGAGTCCAGCAAAATTAGATAAAGATATGTTTTTCTTGATTTTAATGAAAGCTAAAGATAATTTTTTTCTTGATTTTAGTGAAGTAATATTTCTCCTTAGTTAATGTTTTATAGAATGCAATTAGTTCTACGATAAACTGAAAGGAAGATGCACTTCAATAAACGTTTATTTATTCTTTCATAAGAAAATAATTGTAATAATCAATGAAGTGTTCAGGAATTCTAATTTTTATTTTAATTGTGAATAATCTGATGAATTTACATTAGATGCAGATATTTATAGTAATAGTATTGACGGCCTATGTACAAAACTCAGTTTTCAAAAATTACCATTATTAAACTACCAAGAGGATAAACACTTGCCAGTTTCTTTCTGCATAATCTTTTAGATATTGGTTAAGTTAACATTTCTAACTCCAATTATATATATCACAAAATAGCAGTAGTGATATACTACATTTGCAAATGTATTCTTAAGATTTTTATTATTCATTTAGCACATCAACTTAAGGTATAGTTCAAGTACTAAGGAGGGGACTACTGAACCATTTATTAGACAAAGAACATGAAATTATTCATTGTACACAGTTTGCTTCAAATTTCTAGTGCATCTGGATGTAGGAAATGCCAACCAATTTGAAAATGCAAAATCACAATCTCTTTGCCAATATTTTCTGTCTTAATAGAACTAAGGATTATAGCTAACATTTTTCATTTAGCAGTTGCTGGGCAAAAACTTACCTTCTATTAATCTTGCTTACATAACAACCATAGTGGTGCTCGAGAAATATAATGGATAATAATGTATGTTTTGTAGAGAGATTTTTATTGAAGAATATGGATGTCCCAGTATTTAAACGTTTATGGAATAACTAAAGGGATTAGTTACAAGGCAAGTCAACGTTCAGTTTCTCAATTCATGATACTTGTTCAGCTGTGGAAATAAATTTAAAATTTCTGTTTCTATTAAAAGGCTGAACATAACTAGAGACCCCTGAACAGCCAATATATAACCATTTAGTAAGTAAAAGAGAAATTAGAAGGCTTATTCAATAAAGAATTTTTTCCCAAGTAGAATTTAAATATTACTTTACCAGGGACCAGATGATAATTAACAGAATCCATTACTAAGAATAGATGACTTGACCTGTACTTTAACAAGCATATTTATTCATCTTCAAAGCCAAGGGAAAATATGCTTTTGAAACTAGGTCAAAGGGAGAAGTTTTTCTTAGGCTATTGTATGATCTAATATTGCTTGACTTCTATATTATAGAATAACAGACCATAACAAAGATATCATTGGATTTGTTTACATTTCAAAGAAACACATAAAAGACTTTACTTTATTTTGCAAAGTTGAGAAATATGTGATCCTTTAACAGTTGATTCCAGGGCTTTTTAAAGACCTTTAATGATAATGGGTTTTCAGGTCTTACTTCAAGCAATTTTTGATGTATTAAAATTAGAGTCATCACAAACACTATTGATTTTTTTAATCAAATCAGCAAAATCTTTGTTACAACACTTTTTGAATATTGTTTCATAATTTTAGTTTGTCATATATGTATACTTTTATATTCTTATGACTTAATGTTGTTACAGTGCCTATATAAGCATTTCAAGAATTGAGCTACAATTGGCTAGTCGACATTATAGGGAAGGAAAATTTTTTCCTCTACCCTTCTAGGTTCTTTGACTGGTCTAATAATCAAATTGACATAAGACAGATTAAAGGAGAAAAATAAGTTTAATTACATGGGGGCCTCACAAAGATAGTGAGACCCAAGGGCAAGTTGGGTAGTTGAGGTTTACATGCCATTCTGAGCTAAGGAATGACATAGGGGTCTGAGTTTTCAAAGAGGAGGAAGGTAATTCACAGGATGATAAGAAGAACAGCTGTTTAGTAATTAGATATTTGTCCTGCCATACAGATAGGTCATTCAGATAAAAAGTCCTCTCTCTTTCTGAACCAGGCCCCATATCTAAATTCTTTTAAGTAATTAATGGAGAGGTAACATATTTTCTTGAGTCTGCTGGGTCTTGATGGACATTAGCTCAAATAATCCACATGTCTAAATGGCACATTTTGGAGATACTTGTCCTGAACCCTTTCGACATAAAATTATGTTTTGTAGACATTAAATCGAACATTTGTGAATTTAAATATTTTAATTATTTTTTATGTTTTGGGGCCCATAAATTTTTAAATCTTTAATATTTTTGTAGTCCCTAAATCTTGTGCCCAAAGATTAATACATTAAAAAAAAATCTGAAATTATTTCCATCTATTCCTCATGTGCTTTCTATCTAACATGTTTGTTATTGTTGACAACTAACTGCTTATAAAGCGCATATTTTAAACTTTTTATTAAATGTGTAATCACTTATTACATAATTAATTACAATAGTTTGTCCTTAATGAAAGGTATTAAAGACTTACCCTCCTACAGATTCAATACAATCCCTATCAATATCCCACCTGTATTTTTTTGATAAATTGAAAAGCCAATCTGCAAATTCATATGGAAATACAAGAGAACCAGACTAGCCAAACTCATCTTGAAAAAGAAGAACACAGTTGGAAGACACACTTCCCAATTTCAAAACCTGCTACAAAGCTACAGTAATCAAGACAATGTGGTACTGGTACAAGGATAAATATATAAATCAATAGAATAGAATTAAGAGTCAAGAAATAAACTCTAGCATTTCTGGCCACTGATTTTTGACAAAGAGGCCAACTCAATTCAATAGAGAAAAGACTAGATTTTTTCAACAAATGGTGTTGGAACAACTGGATATCCATATGCATAATATGAATTTGAACTGCTACCTAACATTATACAGTACAATAAACTAAAAAGAGATCAAAGACTTAATGTAAGACTTAAAATTAAAAAAATCTTAAAAGAAAATAGGAATAAATCTCTGTGACTTTAGGTTAGGCAGTGATTTCTTAGGAATGCTAACAAAAGCATAAGTAATAAAAGAGAAGATGAGTAAGTTGTTGTTTACAAAAATTAAAGACTTTTGAGCTTCAAAAGACACCATCAAGAAAGTGAAAAGACAACCCATGGAATGGGAGAAAATATTTGCATATCATATACCTGATAAGGTCCTTGAATCTATATAAAATACTCTTAAAACTCAATAAGACAAACAACTTAATTAAAAAATGCACAAAGGATTTGAACAGACAGTTCTCCAAAAAAAGATATAAACATATCAAATAAGAACAGAAAGTAATGCTCAGCATTATTAGTCATTAGAAAAATACAAATCAAAACCACAATGAGATATCACTTTATACCCACACAATGGCTATACTAAAAAAAGAGAAAATAACAATCGTTAGTGAAGATGTAAGAAATTGAAACTCTCATACATTGCTAGTGGAATTGTAAAAGTTACAGCTACTCTGAAAAATAGTTCAGTAGTTCCTTAAAAGTTTAAGCATAGAGGTACCACACAACACAGCAATTCCACTCCTAGATATCTACCCAAGGGAGATGAAAACATATCTTCACACAGAAATATATATACAAATGCTTATAGCAGTATTATTCACAATAACCAAAAAAAGTGGAAACAACCCAAATACTCACCAATTGATGAATGGGAAAACCAAATGTAATATAGCCATACAATAGAATATGATTGTAATATCATTCTTAGAAAAGTACTGCTACAATATTGATGAACTTCAAAAATAGTATGCTAAGTAAAAGAAGCTAGTGACAAAAGATCACGTATTATATGATTGTATTTACATGGAATAGTCAGAATAATTTAATCTATACAAACAATAAGTACATTAGTAGTTGCCTAGGGATGGGAGAAGGGGTAAGATATAGGAACGGGGAATGACTGCTAATGGGTGTTAAGTTTTTTTTATGGAGTGATGAAAAGGCTCTAAGATAAGATAATGGTAGTGACTGTACAATTCTGTTAATATACTAAAATCCATTATATACTTTAAACATGTGAGCTTTATGATATGTAAATTATATCTTAAAAAATAAGATAACCTCCAAAAAGCAACAAACTAACATGTGAATATTTCTCTCATGATAGTTATTTATAATTTTAGCACCTATCCTTCATATTTCCTCTAGAAATAGTTTGAATATATCAAATTTTATGATTTCCATCTCTTTTTCTATATCTATTTTTATATCTACCACTTCCTATCTCTATCTCTGTTTGTACGTCTCTGTATAATTCAATCTTTATAAAATTAAAACATTATAGTAAGATATGTCTTAAAATCTGAGTAATACAGTTATGTCTTTCCACGTTTTAATAAATATTGGTTTAGGTTATTTCAGTTTAAAGTACATTAAACTGATAAAACCATTTTTATGTTTATGCTTGATATTATCACATGCACTTGGCAGTTATGGATCATAGCTGATACTGATACTAAATGAATTATTACTTTCTCGATCTTGATATTTCTTATTAAAGTATAAGAAAATTCAGATTAATTTAGGAGATTGGATGAAAAACATTAGAATTATTTCACCTAGAGAAAGAAAGCTCACTGAGAATCTTCTAGTATTTGAAGAATAGTGCCTAGTTAGTCTCTGTCTACTCTGAGAAATATTTTTAAAGACCAGCGAAAAGAATTTTGTTAATGTCTAAGGAAGAAATCTCTAAGAACAAGGATTTCAAACACTGAAAAGACTTATCAAATGTAAGCCTGGTATTTTTTTTTCTCTCATCCTTAGGAAAAAAGCAATCCTGGGAGTCATTGTGGGCATAATAGCTAGAGATACTTTTTCCACCCCAATAAATTTTGTTTGATTGAGAAAGTTCAGTATGAATTAAATATTTAAATTAATTTTTGATGTTTTTCACATCAGTTATTTCGTGATTAAGAACAACTTCTAGAGAAATAGGTCAGTCGAATTGACAACCTAGGCTAGCTATGGACAAAATTAGGAAGTTGATAGGGTAGTTATTTGGTATTCTCTTTCTTTTCCTTCTCCTTTCATGAATTATATCTCTTCCTGGTAGGTGGCAAGGTGTAGTAGAAAAGCATTAGACCTGAAAATGAAATCCAGTTTCCCACATAAAAGTTATTCATCTGGTTCCAGTTGCTGAACCTGCCTGAGTCTCTGTTTCTTCATATTCAAGAGGAGGATTATCAGTCCTGCTTTCTAGAGCTGATATGAGCATTAAATGGCACAATGTCACAATGTACTAGAAACAGAAAAAGGTTTCCGTTCCCTTCCTTTTAAGGTCTCTCTTGCCACAAAAGAAAGCAATGCATTTACATTATCCTAAGATGTTTTCATCTTAATAAGTTACTCTTTTTCAGGAATATTTGCATTTAGAAATAGCTCATGTGGAATTTTAAATAACATGTCAGAGGTGAGGAAGGGAAACATTTGAGGGCACAGGGAACATTCTCAGTTCCATGAGAAATATTATAGTGATAATAATCATATGTGATCATGTACATCATTTACACATGATTTTGCCTAACTTGCTCATGGTGTTATACAAGTTATCAGCTGGTTGGCCAAAGATGTTTGGCCTGATGGCTTTGATGTAATGACCATTTATATGATATTTAAAAATGATATACAATGAAATATTATTCTATCTTTAAAAGAAATGAAATTCTGATACATGGTATCACGTGAATGAACCTTGGAAACATGCTAAGTGAAATAAGTCAAACACAAAAGGACAAATATGTCAATTCTATTTATATGAGATACCTAGCTAAATTCATAGAGACAGAAGGTAGAATCTGGTAAAAACTGGTTTCCATGGGGCTGGAGGAAAGGGTGGATGGGAAGTTATTATTTAATGGGCATGAAGTTTCAGTTTAGGATGATGAAACATTTTTAGAGATAGATAATGGTGATGGATGCATAACAATGTGAAATGTACTTACTACCATCAAACTGTACACTTAGAAGAGGTTAAAATGTTAAAATTTGGGTCATGTATATATACCACAATACCTAAGGGAAACTTCTAAATACAAAATAAATGATATAATGTAAACACTGAAAAGTACACAGATTTAAGAGCAGGAGAAGATAAGTTACAGACAGGGAGAAAATATTTGCAAAATACATGTTCGATAAAAGGCTGTTATCTAAAACATGTAAGGAACTCTTAACACTCTATAATAAGAAAATGAACAACTCAATTAAAATATGGGTGAAAAACCTCAAAAGACATCTTACCAAAAAAGATATATGGATGACAAGAAGTATTTGAAAAGATGCTTCACATTATATGTCATTAGGGACATGCAAATTAAAACAAAAATGAGATATCACTACACACCTATTAGAAAAGTCAAAATCCAGAACTCTGACACCAAATGCTGGCAAGGATATAGAGCAACAAAAACTCTCATTCTTTGCTAGTGAGTATTCAAAATGGTACAGTCGCTATGAAAGACAATTTGACCATTTCTTACAAAACTATACATACTCTTACCATGTGATCCAGCAATCATACTCCTTGATATTTATCCCAAAGAGCTGAAAACTTATATCCACACAAAAATTTACATGTGCATGTTTTTAGCAGTTTTAATTATAATTGCCCAAACTTGGAAGTGATCAAGATACTCTTCAGTAGATAAATAGATAAATAAACTGCAACATGTCCAGACAATGGAATATCGGTAGTGCTAAAAAGAAATGAGCTATCAAGCCATGGCTAATTCATGTAAAGTATGAACTTTGGATGTTAATGAGGTGCCAATGTAGTTTCATCAGTTATAACAAATGTACCACTCTGGTGCGGGATGTCGATAATGGGTAAGGTTATGCATGTGTATGGTCAGGTTGGTGTGTGGGAAATCTCTGTACCTTTCCTTCAATTTTTCTGTGAACCTAAAAGTGCTCTAAAAAGTGTCTATTTTCAAAACTTACACAGATCATAATTATGTAGCTTGAAGGATTTTCATAAACATTTTTGGAACCATCATCCAGATCCAGAAATAAAACCTTACTTGCATAACACTACCCACCTGCCATGAGTAACCAGTATCCTGACTTCTAAAAACAGATTAGATTTCTCTGGTTATTTACTGGATACAAATGGAACAATATAGTATATACTATATTGCATGTGGCTTCTTTTACTACCCCATTTTATTTATAAGAGTCGTCCATATTGCCTGTACTTATTATAGATTGTTCATTCTAATTGTCATGTGGTATTTTATCATGTGACTATCCTGTAATTTATTTATCCACCATTGGGTATTTGAGGAGTATTCTGTTTTTGGCAATTATGAAGTATGCTCTTATGATTATTGTAGTGTATTTCTTGTGAGCATATGGATAGATTTATATTGAGTTTATATCTGTGACTAAAATTGCTAAACCATAGAGTATACATCTATTCAGCTTTAATAGATACTATCGAGCAGTTTTCCAAAGTGGTGGTACCAGTTTACACATCACTAGCAGTGCATGTGAGTTCTGATTGCTTTGCATCTTCACTAACATCACAGGTTTTGTTATTTTTCCATCTTTTCATTTTAGCTATTCTGGTGGGTAATTGTAGCCATATTATTCATATCATTTTTGAAATGACTTTTCAATTGCCTCTATCATACATATGTAGAAGTCTCTGCTTTTGGTTAGATTTTTCTTAAAAAACACAGCTTTCTTTATTTTTTTACTTTACATCTAAATTCTTATTTTATATTTTTTTTCGTAAATAGATTTTTGCTCTGGGTTCCACTTTTGTTTTCCTGGCAAACACTTACTTCAAAAGGCACTGGGCTGTGACAACTAGCAGTTAAATAGGAATTACATTGAATCTTACCAATTCAGATTGAGACACAGTCATATAAATGTTAAATTTCAGTTCTATAAAAAATTTATACCTTCCAAGAATATACTATACAATTGGTCACTAAAGTGTTTGTCAGAGGTCATTTAGGAATTTGCTAAATTCCTAAAAAGTGAATGGATAAGAATAATTCACAATACATTAATTATTTAAGGACTGATAAAAATAAGGTACTCAAAATTTATTTTTTTAGTCAGTTAAACATAAACTTTGTAGTACTGTGTATATTAGCGATTTAATATACCACGTCCCCTTTGTTTTAGCCTTTCTCTGATCTATCAAAAATCAAAATGAGTAGATTCTAAATTAACTAACAAAGTATTTTTAACACTTTAATCTTCAAGGATTCCCTGGATTAAAATTACATGCTTCCAAACAAAACAATTATTTGCTTATCAATTTATATAGATCGATAACGTGTGCATTACGTTTCTACAAATCTATTAGCCATCATTATTCATTGCCATTACTGCCAAACAGCATTATACTATTAATAATGTGTTTCCAGATACTCAGCCATGTCACAAAATCCATTAATAGTTCTGTCAGTCTTGTGGTTTTCCTCAGCTGTCACTTAAGGGATAAGCAGTTTAAAGATTGAAGATGCATTTTCATGTTCACACTAGAATTAAATCCCAGGGCCATACCACTCTAGGATAGCTAAATCTCTCTGATTTTGAAACAAGATGATCTTATTTAGCTATTCTTGAGTTGCATAAAAGGATATCCTTTAGGTATTTAACTAGATGAACTCATTTCTATCCTAGGGTTGTTGGGAGGTTACCAATACAACAGTTGATACTTCAAATGCTGTGTGCCAGTTAAAAAATTACACTTTATAATTTTCAAATGAGCAAATAGCTATCCAACATTCTCTGTCATCCTATTCACCACAAATCTGCCAGAACTCTTCATCAGCTGCTATTTTCATTTGTTATAGTTAAGGTCATTCCTGTTATTCTTTACCATGATGTTTTAGAAACTCCATTCCTATCCCAGAGTGATTCTAGAAAACGCCCTCTTTATTTTTTATTTCATTCTCTGTTAATTTTCTGACTTCCATATATTATCTGCTGGCTTACATTAAACTCAGATAATAGCATTGCTCTTTCTGGCAGACATGGCATGCTAGAATATCATTTTCAGAGAGACAGGGACTTTTGTCTATTTTATTTGCTGATATATCTCCAGAGTCTAGAATAATGCCAGACATATGGTAGGTCCCAGTAAAATTTGTTGAATGAATGAATGATAAAATGGCAATTTAAGCTTCAGATAAATTATAGCAATTACAAAAATTATAATTAAAATACTAATTTAAATCCAGCTTTCTAGATTTCATTGGTAAAGGGATACATTTATTTTACTTACAACTTCCAGATAATCTCAGAAGGCAAGCCTCACGAACCCCTCTCTTCTTTTTTTACCTAGTCCTCAAGCTGAGAGCCTACCTTTCTTATTTCCTTTATGGCCAAACTCTGAAAGAGCAAACTCTCTCTACCCACTTCTCCCATTGCAGTCTGGCTTCTCCCCTCCCATTTTCCTGGAGTCCTCTCACTAATGTCACCAAAGGTCCCCCAGTTATAAGATCCAATGGTCTCTTCCTAGTCTCTCTCCCTCTCTCTCTCTCTCCCTCTCTCAACCTCCCTCCCTCTCTTTCTCTTTTGAGTCTTCTAGAGCATTGAGCCTTTTAGCCTGCTCCTTTTTTTGAAACTCCTTTCTTGGCTTCTGTTTCTCTCTTTCTCCTGGTTTTCCTCTTAAATTATAGCTTATTTATAGGCTCCATTTCTATTTACTATTGCAGGGAGAATTGGTCTTCCTCAGCCCACTTTTCTTTTTACTATATATCTTTCCTTCTGTGACCCCATTCATTCCTTGACTACAACTCTTCTCTTCATGTGACTGACTTTCTAGTCTCTATCACTAACTCTGACCTCACCCTTGAGTCCCACACCTTTATGCCCAAAAGCTTTCTAAATTTCTCTACCTGTACGTGCCTTAGATTGAACATATTCAGATTCAACCTATTTGAAATATAAGTCATTGTCCATTCTTAAAATGTGTACCATCTCCTGTCTGCCCTACTTCAGGTAAAAACATTGTCTTCTCAGATACTCAAGCAAGAGTGATGTTTATTCTTGAGTTCTCCTTTCTCCCCATATCCAGCCAGCCACCAAATCTTGTAAATTCTAAAACAAAGTTAATTTTCATAATTCACAGTATTCATGTTCTATAAAGTCACTTTGAACAATGAATTGGTAAATGCTAGATCGTCACTCCCATGGGAACAGGGTTAGGATCCTGTGAGCCTCTGGTAATGACATTTTTGTCAAGAGGTGAATGCATAACCTTGTTTTGGGTGTTTTGTTTAAAGACACCTTAGTTAAAATATATTGTTAATTAATTAACATTGGATTCACAGCTGATAAACAGCAGTATAACTCATGCCTGAATGAAGTGATCTAACACACATATTTTCTCTATTAGGCACATCACAACCTTCTTGCATGTAGGAACACTAAATAGCACAGTGCTTGATGGCCATTTTAAATAGTGAAATCACCAACGGAAAGCACAGAGATGTAAAAAACATGGCGCTAAACAGACCGTGGAAAGAACACTTGGTTTTGTTATGAAACTGAAATGGGAAAGTGGAAGATCGCCTTGTTTGACCTCAGCTGGGAATACGCACTTTGAGCAACTAAAATTTTTCACCACTCTATGCATGTCTGCAAATGACTACAGGAAATATGAGTATTGATTTTAATGACTAGGCATATTTACAAAGGCAGACCTTGGCAGCACTTAGGATCAACTGTATGTCTGAATCCCATTTCTTCATCTCCATTGTTTATTTCAGATGCTCATCATTTTTTTCATGAGTTACTTTAGTATTTGCTTATTATCATTGTTTCAGGTCTCTCTTTAATTCCCCCTTCTGCTGTTTTCTAGAACTCATCATTGATCTTGTCACATTGCAATATAAAAGCTTTCAGTGTTAACCCCATTAGTGAAGGAATATATTTACATATATCAGCACACATATAGATTAGCCACAACTTACTTTTCCAGTTCCATCTTTCATACTCAATGTGGGGACTAATAAAAATAATTTTCCTCCCACCTTCTAAGTTCTGCTGCTTGGGTTAAAAAATCAAATTAGCAGAGACAGATTAACAAGAGAAAATGTCCAAGTTTAGTATATGAATGACCATTCAGAGGTCCATAAGAATATGAAAACCTAAAGAGGCATTGCACAATTGAAGTTTATATACCGTTTTGAACAAAGGAAAAGGGAAGGAGGCAGGGGTCTGGGATTCAAAATGGAAATAGGCAATGTACAGGTAGCCGAGACAGAGCTGAACAAGTGGTAAGCAAATTCCTGCTGGGCAACTCAGGAGCAAGGGGACACAGAGGGGAGTCTAGGTGACAGGCTCCTGCATGGATCCTTCCTATCAAATGCTAAGTGAACATGCTAAGATCCTTTTTCCCAAAGCAAGCCTTTCCATCTTAATTTCTTAGGCAGGAGATTGGGAGGGTCAAAGGTGCTTTCTGAGTCTTTGGTTTCTTAATAACCGGCTTAAAAATCAATATCCTAAAAGACACAATTTGGGGAGGCAAAACTTGATTTCCCTCCATCGCACACACTACTTACTTTTTGAACATAACTATTTAGTGTTTAAAAAAACTATATTGTGATTTTATACCTATAGATCTTTTCATATTTTTCACTCTCTCATCCCCCTTTATTGCCGGATAAAGATAGGCCTCAGAGGACATCTCCTTTGAGTAGCCATTTTAATCTTTGTCAGGCAGGTAGTTAGTTATCTTCTCACCTTCTACAGATTAGTGTAATAAACCTGGACTTTATTATTTGCTTAGATCTCCCCATACACTGTGCCTTCCTTAAAGGTAGGAGCCATATCTTATTCATATAATTCCTCTTTCTCTATTCATATCCAATTAATTATTGAGTTTTATAAATTCAGCTTCCAAAATATCTAATAGTAATGGGCTTAGCATCTGACCCTTATTAGTCTAACAACAGGTGTTTATTGAGTCAATGGATGAATGAATAAATAAACAATTGAACTTTGGTCAATTTATAAGGGATTTTTGATTGGTTATATACTTTATAAAATTTTTTTATTTTATTATTGATTTCAAGTATATAGTACATTGGTCAGACATTTATATAGTTTATGAAATGATCCCCCTTTCTCTTTGTCTCCTCTGGCTCTCCACCTCGCCATTACATTAATGCTAACTACATTCCCTATGCCATGCTCCCCAACCCTCTGACTATTAATTTGTACTTCTTTAACTCATCACCCCTTTCTCCCAGCCCTGCAATACCCTACACTTCTGGCTGTTACCAGATTATCCTCTATATTTGTGTCTGTTTTTGATTAGTTTGTTCTTTTTGTTCATTAGATTCCGCATATAAGTGAAATCATATGGTATTTATCTTTTTGTCTAACGCTTCACTCAGCATAATAACCTCTAGGTCCATCTATGTCATTGCAAATGGTACATACTTGTATTAACAGTTCATAAGAGATCATAAAATGATAGTCCAGAACTATGTATCTACTAAAATTAAAGCAACTAGAGTACATAAGCATTTGCTAGCATTTATTCCTGGTATAATCTATCTTTAGGATTGCATTATATTTCTTGTGAGGACAGATATTTTAAAATTTACTCTGAGCTGGTGCCACTTGTATTCACTTGGTGTGGGTCAATTACTGATGATTTTTTTTTTGCTAACAGGATTGTTTAAAGAAACAATGAGAAAAGAAATGTGTTAAGAGTCTGAAGGATATTGAGTTACACACATTATTTTATAGTTAGTTTCTCTGGAGGAAAATCATAAAACAGAAAATGATAATATCAAGAACAGTTCAGTGGAATAGTTTGTAAATGATAGCATGAAAAACTTGACTTTATTTTTCCTCACTAAGTAATAACATTTGAAATCATGGATGTCTTTTGCTGTGATCTATCTTTACATCTAGAAAAGCCATTTATATGCTGATGAATTTATACCTTTTGCCCTCATTTTCAGATGAACATCATTGAGTTACTTGGATGTTAGCAAGAAAAATTAAACTTCTGAAATGCTTCATTCAGGAGTAGAAATGGGGTATATTATTATATTTTTCTTTAATGGATGAAAAACTAGGAAAGATGCATTTTTATCTATGGGTATCTTGTCTTTTATATCTAAAATGTGTTTTACTAATGCTTGGAAGCCATAATAAAGCTTTTATCTCTCCCTTTGTTCATAAATGGTTGTGTGTATATATCTGTAACAAGATAAATACCCCACAAGGCTTATGTAAGTGTGTGTATCTATTCGTTTCTTTTTCCTTCTGGGATTGGGATTCACAATCAAATACTGAGAAGGAGAAGTGGAACTGTGCTTATAGTAGAAAGAGCATTTGCTCTTGGCCTTGGCTCTAGTCTTATCTCTGCCTTTACCAGTAAAATTGTGTTGCTTAGAGCAAGTCACTTAGTATCTCTGGGCTTTGTTTTTCTTACCACTATAAATAAATAATTCAGTTGGACAAATTGTTTCTAAGATCACTTTAGTTTTAAAATTCTTTAATCAGAGATTAAAATTCAGCTACTACACAGATGTTGACAGAAAGATTTATTCCAAGCATGAATAGACATTTAATACATATTTGTTAAATGAATGAATCCTATGTGATGGGTAATTTTATGTGTCAACTTGACCGGGCCACAGGTTGCCCAGACATTTGGCCAAACATTTTTTGGGGTGTGTCTGCAAGAATACTTCTGGATGACATCAACATTTGGATTGGTGGACTGATTAGAGCCAATTGCTGTCCCTAATGTGGGTGTACCTAATCCAATCAATTGAAGACCTGACTAGGACAAAACTAAGTAAGAGGGAACTTCTCCTGGTTGACTGCTTTATCTAGACATTGGTTCTTTCTGGCCTAAAATATCACCTCTTTTTGGATCTCAAGCCTGCCAACATTCGGACTGGAACTTACGCTATTGGCTTTCCTGGCTCTCAGGCCTTTGGACTCAGACTAGAATTACACACTGGCTCTCTTGGGTTTCTAGCTTGCCAGTTCCAGAGATTAAGACTTCTCAGCCTCCACAAATGCCTGAGCTAATTCCTTGTAATATCTATCCATCATCCATCCATGCATCCATCCATGGATCCATCCATCCATCCATCCATCCATCCATGCTATTGGTTCTGTTTCTCTGGAGAACCCTAATATATCTTGAATGCATTCCCCTTAATCATTCCTTCCCTCTTACAGTGTCCTCTTTTATTCAATTTTTCTTTACGCAAACCTGTGTAAAAAGTGCACTAATAATTTTCTAAAGATATATTTCATTATAAACAAGTAGATTTTTATAAGTTTTTGAGGTTTTTTTTTATGGCATGTACTCTAGTGAAATTAAGATATAGGACTACTGTACAGATTATTTCATATATTTAAAAAAAATACAAGAAATTCATTTTGTGTTTAAAATAAAAGGATATTGGGGAGGAAATAGTGAATTGTCCAAAGTATTGGTACCAGGGTATTAAATGTAAGAGTCATGAAGATGTGTTAATAATGAAGATGTGTTCTAGAATCATAACTTCTTCTTTCCAACAGCATAACTAAGTAGACAGTGTGCTAAGTACTGGGGAAAGATGAAAAAAATATATGGTTCTTATTTTTAAAGAGTTAAGTCTAATAGAAGAGAAGCAAATATGCATTATATTATAGGGGAGAATCTATGTTCTTGTAACTAAGTTGGTTTTCTCGGCTGTTAAATGGGGTGATAATAATAGGTACGTCAGATCATTATGGAGTTTAGATTAAATGGCATTGCCTTAGCTTTTGCTCAATATCTCAGTGCTTTCTAAAACCAAATTGTGTTTCTTTCCCTTGATACATGAGGGCTGCAGATTATCTGTGGTTTTTCTGGATTTGATTGGTCTCTGCTGGGCTCCATGTGTCTTCTCATTCTGGGAGTCATGTTAAGGGAGCATGTTGAAACATCCTGTTCTCATGATGAAGACAAGAGTAAGAGAGACAGAGCCAGATTATATGTAGGCATGTAAAGCTTCTTCTCAGGCATAGAGTTCATCTGGTTTACTCAGATTTTATTGGTCAAATCAAAGCACATGACTAATCCAAGATCAATAGATGGGGAAGAATACTTTGCCTTCTAGGAGCATGGCACAAGTGAGAAGCAAATAAATATTTCTGAATAAATAATACAATCTATTACAAGAAGTAATACATGTAAAACATGTAAAACACTTAGCACAATGTCTGGTACAGAGTATGTTTATAATGTTTGGTAAATGTACAATAATAGCAATGATAATGATAGCAACTAAATTATATAGAAACACAAACAATGGAGTAAATTTATTCTTTCAGGACAATGTAGGACAGTATTATGTAGGAGGACACATTGGGCCCATAGTTCAGGGAAGAAAGCGAGTAAGGGAATTCCAGATGGAAGGAACATAATGGACAAAGATACAGTCGTATAGAAAGGGATTAAGTTAGAGACTAAATATGTACAGGGTTTATGACCTCTCCTGGAAATAATGTCTAGTGTCTAACCAGTTATAACTTATAACTTCAGCTGCAAATAACAATATTTAATTAAAAGTATCTTAAATAACAAAACAAAATATGCATTATATCACTAAACAATAAATCTTACGGTGGCGAATTTCAGGATTTATTGTAAGGACGCCTTTACTGACTAGGGTTTTACCTTTCCATCCTGCCACCCTTGGTGTAATGGCTTTTGTCCTTAGGTTTGTTGGCTTTTGCAACTCAATGTAATCATGACCTCACTCAACAGCATCTCTGTGCAAAATGAGAGTTTCTTCTTTTGCATCTCTTTTTATTAGGCCAGAAAGTATTTTTCAGGAGTCCCCTTCAAAGCTGAATTCCTACTTCTCATGGGCTAGAATTAGCTCGGATATTCATTCCCAAATAATCACTAGAGAAAAGAAATGGAATTGCCATGATTAATTTAGAACAATAATGAGTCTAAGGAAGTTCTTACCTTTTTTGAACACACTATTCTCCTAGACAAGAATAAAATCAGGGTTCTCTTAAGCAGAAAAGAGGGTAACATCAATGGTGTCTACTATGCACAGATATGAGATTTGTTATTTCTATTCAAATTTAAACATTTAGGATGGGTGACCATTTCAGCAAATAGTATCTTGACTTTATTCATTTACATAAATTTTATCTTTAAATAACTTCTGGCATTAAATTGTAGTCGAGAATTGAAAAAAAATTAGCAGTTCAAATGTGGGCCAATAGATTTTTTGCAGACTATTTAAATGTGTCGTTAACATAGAGACACAGTATTAGATCGACAGCTATGGTGTGGCCTCTTCCTTTACCTTCACAGCATCCATGAGGTTTGGCAAGTGTATCATCTGGTTTATATGATAAACTGAAAGAGACTTTATTGGGAAAATGTTATGTTACCTGCCCCTGTTTCCTAATAATCATATAGAATAAATCCTTTATCCTATTATTATTATTTTTTATTGCTGTACTGTGGTGAGCTTAATCAATATTGACAGCTGTCTTAATCAGTTTAGGCTGCTACAAAAAAAATATTATAGACTAGGTGGCTTAAACAACGTTTCTTTGTCATAGTTCTAGAGCCAAGGAAGTCCAAGGTCAAGACACAAGTAGATTCAGTGTCTGGTGAGGGCTTGTTTCCTGGTTTACAGACAGCTGTCTTTATGTGCTCTTCATGTATTTACAAGAGCGTCAACCCTATCATGGGAACACTATCCCCATGACCTTATCCAAAACTTAATTATCTCCCAAGGCCTCCCCTTCCCAATATCATCCATCACATTAGGGATTAGGCTTCAACATATAAATTGGGGAGGGAGAGAACAAACATTCTGTCTATAGCAGCAATTAATAATTTCCTATGAAAAATTTCTTAAATTTATATAAACCTAAAGGACAAACAGCTCAACCTCCTCCCTTGAAATACACTAATCTCTGCACTATTACAGTCAATTTGAACATTTGGTCCATTTGTAGCTTCCTGGACTGAGATGTAGATTCCCAAGGGTAGTTTTGCAGTGAACATTAAAATGCTGACAAGGTGGTATGAGTCAATACATACACTCACACTCAATATTAGGATTTTTAAAATGTTAAAGTGAAATGTATTTACAATGAAAAAAATGAAGTTTCTGGAGTGAAAGGTAGAAATTTATTAATTTTTTTTTTACTGATCCATATTCCAATATTCAGACAGCATGGTTCTGTGACTCATTGGGCTAATTCCCCGTTTATGACATATTTCAATGCCCACACATTTTTAGTTCTTGTGACTTTCTTTTGTTCATATGTTTGAATCAATCGTGTTAGCTATTCATCAGTGTATTAGACAATTCTCTACCTCTTTATCCTTCAGCACCTCTCATTATAAGCTTTTTGCCCTACCCCGCCCCCACTGCCTCATGAAATTTAAATAAAATGGAGCAGAAAGGAAAAAATAAGGATGCATGGGCTTTATGAGAAAGATTATTCATCAGAGAAGATCTGAAAATATATATAAAAATGATGAGAATAAAGAGACAAAAATTGACAGTTTTAGTGGGTGGATCCCTTGAGGAAAAGGCCTTTATTAGCACAGAGATATAATGAAGAAAAAAGAGAACAACAAAAAGGCTTCGCTGGACAGATCCTGCTTTTCTCTAGCTTGAATTGGTAATTTTAATTTTCAAAACATTGAACAAATAAAGCTTTCTTTTAAATATTTATGTCAGGCTTTATGGCCTATCTCTTACTCTTTCTTGCTGAAAGAAACCAAATTTAAAAAAAGGAAAGGTGCAACAGTTTTTAGATTCATTTAAACTATTTACCCACATGTTCCTATTATATATTTTAAAAAATACTATGAATAGAACATGTTTAAAGTAGATGGAAGATTCTCTAGGAGTGAACCTTATAAGAACCAAGCGCTATGCTAGGTGATGTCTATTTATTGTCTTTTGTGGCCTTCTCAACAATCTTGAAATGCCTGCTTATGTTCATTTTACAGATGATTGAATTTAATCTTACAGTGTTTAAGTAATTCACCCATAACTTTCAAATGGTCATCTAGGACTTGAACTTAATCCTTCTTCACTTTAAAACTTGTCAGAGTTATTCTCTACCATGCTTTTAAAGGGCTAGATGAGATTTTTTTTTTTTAATGGGTTTGGAGAGCATTAGAATGAACCTATGAATAAATATGTCGATTTTATAGACTCACTAATTTAAGAAAAGCTAAGCTTCCTTCTTTTAATTATAATTTTATTGTTCTTGCCCTCTTCTTGTTTGGTTCTAGCTAGAAGCAGAAATTGACTTCAAGATTTATATTTTGTTTTTTAATCAACGTAGACTTATTGTATACTGTTAGTGCAAAGACAGATTGGTACAACCTTGATGGGAACAAGTTAGCAATATATATCATGTTTTAAAAATGTTTATACCCTTCAGTCTAATAATTCTCCTTTTGTGTACTTAGTCTAAGGAAATAATCTGATATATTCCCAAAATTATGTCAAAGATACTTATTGCAACATTACTATAATTGTAACCAATTGAAATGGCCAACAATGAGTTATTGATTGAGGTGATTCTATGCAGCCATTGAAGATCATAATTTAAAAGAGTAATAATTTAGGTAATTGTTTATGACTATTAAATGAAAGGTTAGTTTACAAAACAATGTGTAAAGTATAATTCCAATTTTATATAAGTTTATATAAATATATGAAAAATATAAGCATTCATGTTGAAAGGTTAACAATGATTATCTGGATAGAAGTATTACAGAAGATTTTAATTTTTTCCTCATTTTTGTCTGTAGTTACAAAGTTTATACATTAAGCATATTGCTCTGTGGTCTAAGTAAGTAATTAAAAATATTAAGATTGCAAATTTACAAAAGTGTTTTCCAATGTAAAATCAACATATAAATTACACAAGAAATTGGATCTTTTGGCATTTTTCAGCTCCTTTTTTCAACCTGTTTAACTAGATGTTGTAATATACATATTCTCGTGATTCTTTAAGCTGAGTTCTTTTTTCTAAAAATTGTATCAGATTTCCAAATAAACCATGAAGGAAACTCATTCATCCTTTAAAAATATTTGAAGGAAGCTGCCTGATATAAAGGCAACATGAGGAATGAGCTAAGAACTCCTTTCCTAAGAAAACTCAAACTCTGATTTTTAAAAAGTTTTTAAAAATTCTAGATATTGCTCCGCTCATTGTTATCCTGTTTGAGGCAGTCCACAAACCATGTGCCTCTTGATTGTACTTGAGACTTTCCCTACCTTGTGCTATCCATCTTGGAATTGTGAAACATCTTATAATTGATGGTACATTTCATATAATGGTGTTTCAGTCTCTCCAAAACATTTTTTTAATTAGAAAATATTTTAAATATGCAAATATGTACCTACCACCTACTCTATATACCACCAACTAGAAATATATATACATATATCCATATATATATCCATCTATATATAAAATCCAAACATAGCTGCAATTCTAGCTTCCATGTCAACATTCCAAACAGGAAGTTGAAGTTGGAGAGTTAGAGTTGCAGCCGAGTCTCATACCTTTACTTCTTATTAGTCAGTCTGTAATCACCCTTGCCTCACATAGGCAGTGGGATCAGTCTGGAGGGGAATTGCCTCTCTCTCCTTCACCAGCATCTTTCTTGCCTTGTTGCTCTTTAAATCAATTTTCAACTATAATATGTGAAAATTCTGTGTTTGTGTTTAGTTACTCATTATATTTCCCCTCCCTTCCTGACCACAGCCTCCACCACCCCAATTAAGATTACTTTGATTTTATCCATTTTCTCTCTCTTCATTTTTTATCTTAGTTTTGTAAACATCTTTGAGGTCCTCCTTTCTTTACTCTTCCTGGTTAATTTGGACACCTGGGCTAGATGTTTGCATTTAGCAAAACACAGCAGCAGTAAGCCAGAGGAACTCATTCCATATAAATAACCAGTGGATTCAGAGCTTTTCATTTCTTCAAGTTAGTAATAGGATCAAGGAAGCCCTCTCCAAATCAGCTCTTCATTCTCTGTTGCAAGCATCAGGTGTGGAGGCCAGTTGTAACATTATTCAGGTACCTCGTCTAGAGTCTAGTCTAGAATCTTTGATGAGTTGTTGCCTTAATAAACTGTTCAATCTGACACGGTCCCCAGGGTTTGTTTCTATTCCTTATTGGTGCCTGTTGATTTGATCAGCACCAAAAACAGTTTTAGAAGGTTGTTGGGTAGCTTTCAGATCCTGCCAGCCACTATGTTTTCAGAGGTGGTGCTTTGACGTGTACCTTCCAACAGACTCTGGATGAAAACAGAGCTCACTTGCCTGTGCTTGTCTACTTCTCATGTAAGGACTGAAACATAAAAGTGGTCACAAAGCACCTGGCAAGCACAAAGTATACATATTGTAGTAGGGCAATGAAAGAATATGTCTGTTTGCTTTCGATTTTTCTCCTTAAAAGGCCAATCGATTTATAAACAATGGTTAAAATGAATATGTGTATTTTTTTCTAAGAAACACCCTAAATTATGAATGCCTTCAATAAGTATTACATAACAGATATCATTTATATAACATCTGTTCTGTGTGAGGTACTGTTGTAGGTACTTTATATTTATTAGTTCATTTAATCCTCACAACTCTACAAGTTAGGTCTGTTAGTATTTTCACCATCCTCCTTTTATAGATGAGAAAAATAGTCTCGGAGTGCTTTGCCCGGGGTTCTACAGCTAATAAATGGTAAAGTCAGATTTGGAACCTAGGCAATTAGGCTCCATCACCCTATACTGACTTTGGTTAGCTAAGATGTGTTTCTGGTAAGCTGCAATACCAATGGTCTTATTTAAATAGCAACACCATCCTAAATATCTTGTTAAGCCACAGTTGTCATTCTGGAGGATGATATTTAGTTGAAAGGCAGACAAATTTACCTTTGCTAAAGGCTCATGTAAAAGACACCCATTACTTGAAGGACAGTCCCAGGGTTTCATAGGGCAAAGAGAAAGTTATGTCATTCAGGAGATTGTCAGCTAGCTCAATCTCTGAGTTTGAACAAAAAGCATCAGAATCTGAATTGATACCACCCAAACCAAGCCAGGGGGACCATGCCTTTCAGATTGTGCATTAGCATAATGCTTGGACTGAGACTATGAACTTTCTACAGATGGCAGGCATCAGACCCAGTGTTTAATCTTTTGCTCTACCATTTACTAACTGGATGACTTTATTTATTTAGCTTTTCTAATTTGTTTTAAATGTTCATCTTAAAATCTGGAGTTTAGAATCTTTCAATCTCTTCTAATTGCTTGGTAAGTAAAATCTAAACTCTTGAATATGGCCTACAAGGACATGCAAAATCTTGTCCTTGACTCTTCCCAGAAGAGGTTATTCTAGACCCTGGTAAAGCAGAATCTGCCACTTTGTTCACTGTGTAATACTGTCTTCAGTCCATACCCAGTGCCTGGCACAGTGCTAAATATGTAGGAGGTTTTTAACTAATGTTTGCCAAAATAAAATGGCATGAAGATTAGAAACAGACTTAGAAATGGCTTTCACATGGGGAGTGGGAAGAGAAAGCAGAGCCAGAGTAAGAATGGGTGATAAAAACAGAGAATAGCCATAAAAATTAAAGAGAAGACAAGAATAGCCATTGGAATTAGAAAACAAAGACAAGAGAACAGAGTAATAAAATCAGTTTGCTTTTGGTTTTTAAAGAAGAAGAGGAAGTCCAAAGTGTGAAATGTAGCAGAAAGATAAAAAAAAAATAAAAGAAAAGATATTTTAATTGGGTCACCAGAAATTTGGGAGAGGAGTTTTAAGAAGCTGGTGGGTGGGAGATGGAAGCCACATGATAAACACTGAGAAGTGTGTGGCAAGGAGGTTGAGGCAAGAAATACTCGAGAATTTTAATCATGGAAAGAAAAGCAGTATCATGGAGTTTATGTCAGAAGTAGGAAAAGAGGTAAATGGTGTCCCTTTTATTCCCCAAAAAATGTGTATTAAAACTGCCCGTTGCACTTAATTCGGGAAAGAGAAAGAATGTGATGTAGTTACATTTTACATATTTCTTTCCACATCAACTACTTCTGAATCTTGGAGAGATTGTTAGGATAGATGTTGAGTGTGGAAGAAACTGGGTGTTGATAAAAGAATGTCCAGCCTAAGAAAAATTCTTATAAGAGTTTGTTTGAGACAAACTGACAGAAATTGCTGGGAAGCAAAATCTCAATGAGTTGAGAAAATTCTTCAGAGAATGATAGGTTTGCAGCTTATTTTATACATTAGAATCAAAGGAGGAGACTTAAGGTGGGGTTACATGAAATTCATTGGGGGCAGATTAGGGTGTGGAAAAAGCGAAGTGGAAGAATCTCTGAGACTGGATAAAAAGCAAAACAGGGAAACACGTACTTCTTTTACATTGGTGGGTAATTAACATTTACAGTACATAGAAATGGTACGTGGGCAACAAAATAAAAATGTGGTCTCCTGCTCTGGTGCTGGCAGTTGTGCCTTTGAGGAGTCTGGAAAAGAAAATCACTCTGATGTGTCAAAGATATGTTATCTTAGATGCGAAAGCCAATATTCACTTTCACAGTTAAAGATTGACCTGTGTCAAGGAAGGTACAGACCTAGGAAGTGACTACCTGTCATGACCCGCTTTTACTTAGGAATTTTTGTATGCAGACTACCCTGCGTGGTTTACTTTGGTCTCTGAGTTTGTAGGGCCCGCTGAACTTGTCAGGCTTAATACGTGGCCCTTTTGTGTCCACGTGGGTGGCTTGGTTGGGGAAGTCACACACACACACACACACACACACACACACACACACACACACTCTAAAGAGAGAGAGAGACCTTAGTATATGTTAGTGACTTTTGAAAATTTTCAAGGCATTCGTGCAGATTTTTGAAGTAATGTACATTCATTATCATTATAATATAGTTATATGAAAAGAAAAGAAAATCACATTTGATTCCTCTGCCCGGATAAAACTATTAGCATATCCACACTACGCTTGTGTGTATATATAAATACACCTATTGCATAACTTAAGTCGAGCATCCTAACTCAGGGTTTTAAAGATTAGATAGGAGTATAGTGCATTCATTTATTGTAGAGTTTGTTAGCTACAAAACTGGTTAGAATGGCTTATAACTATTTTTCCCCCAGTGGAAACTCCCAGTATATTTTAACGATTATGCTGTTTGAATGTAGTCTAACAACACTGAGGAATTTATGACAAAGGTTTCTGAATAGCAAACTAAGAGCAGAGGTTCTGGGCTTGATGACCCGAAAAGAGATGGTCAATCGATAATATGTTGTAAAAATTCTACCAGATAAATAATTCAGGCTTTCCTCTTCTACCGAAATAAATTCACCATCCCAGCAGTTCTCGCTGGACATTTCATTTCCCGAATGCTGCTCTTCATGATGTCACCAGGCCAAGGACTTTTGAAGCCTTTCAGTCATCTAGGGATTATGACCAGAAGTGTCCTAAAACCCCAGGGAGAGGCTGTTCTTAAGGTCTTTGGAACTGGCACAGGAAGTGAAAGTATTGGGACAAAAGCTCTTGACTTTTTTTTTTTTTTTTTTTGCCATATTTCTAGTTGACTGGGATGGGACCTAAGAGTTGACTCTTTATTGAGACTTTTGGGGAAACTTGAACTCTGACCTTAAAGAGGGCCATCAGGTTTGAAGAAGGACGAAAGTAGTACTGTTACACTTTGCTGGTCCTTTATGAAAACTTTTCAGCGTTGGTTTGAAACCTCCATGTCATCTGCAGTGGAGATGAAACTGGCCTGACTTCTAATGCCAGCTACACTCTGATACTGCTCTCTTCCCTGTCTTTTATAATGCTCTTTACATGTCATGCCAGAAAAATAATAATTCTGTGAACCTTTTTACCCCCGATAAGTGCTCACACAATGAATTTAATTAAATTCCCCTTTATCTATTATGCCGAAAACAAGGAATTAACAATATCCATTAAAATGACTATTACAGTCACATCAAATGGATTTCAACACATGACTAAAATGATATGAAGGAAGCCATAATCATGTGAGGTCCAATATGGTGTATAAATTTTAAACCTTTCGGAACCCTAAATTATTTTAATCTCCAAATGTAATTATCGCAAACGTCAATCATACTTTCTCAATGCCTCTTTCTGTTGGAGAAAAAGAAACAAATGAGACTGTGAAGCTGTTAAGCTTCACAAACTCATAATTAACTCCTCCGTTACTGGTGGGCTCTCAGACTCAAAAGAAATAAGACATTTTTTTTTTCATTTTTAAAGCGATTTTCTCCCTTTATTTTTATGATGGGAACATTTTATTTTATTTTACTTTATTTTTTTACTAGTAATTCATATATATTTTGCATTATGTTTACTGCACACAGTTAGATTTTTTTTTCTGTCACCACATATTTGACCCCTTTTACCCTGTTTACCTACCCTCCCCGCTACTTTGGTTAACCACTAGTCTATTGTCCATGTCCATAAGTCTCTGTTTGTTTGTCATGTTTGTTTGTTGCTTTTATGTTTATATCCCACATATAAGTGATATCATGTGGTTTTCAACTTTTTCTGTCTGGCTTATTTTGCTTAGCATGATTATCTTAAGGTCCATCCATGTTGTCGCGAATGGCAGTATTTCATCTCTTCTTATGGCTGAAGAAATAAGACATTTTTAAGTGTGTCATTAGGACCTGAAATATAGTTTGCAGAAGAGATAACAGGATTATGGTCAATAGGTTATAGCACTCCTCAATTAGAACTGCCTGGCTGATAACACCAGTACGTTTTTAACAGTAGGTATAGATTCTGCTTTTTGTTACAAATTTGTAAAAATGACTATGTAATAATCATTATGTGATAAATTCAGTTTTATATAATAGGTCAAGTTGTTCCTCTCACTGGCACCTTCAGCAAATAGCATTCCAGAGCCACATTTCGAGTTGAGACAAGAAGTAAATAAAAGTAGTGATTGTCTCTCTTATGACATCAAGGGGTATATTTACACAACCAAATGCTATTGCTCAGGTAAAATTTGTCTGAGGAAAGGAAGAAAATGTATCATTTGTTGATATATATTAGTAAATATATATTAACAAATTATATATTAACTTATATAATTATATATTAACTTGAGAGAACCAAGTTTTAATTGAGGTGCTGGATTAAGAGATGATGTTAACAGAAGTGACACAAACTTAGTTTATTCTTTACCACCATTTCCAATAATACTTTAATCCAAATTATACATTCTAAAGCACTGCTAGGAAAAAAATTTCAGGAACATTGTACATTATTTGTGACTGGGACTCACAGACATCCCCTTCTACAGGGCAAATTGCCAACTCTTTGCATCTTTCATCTCCCTTCTGACACCAATCATTATACGGTCCAAATTCCAAATTCCAGTTAGAAAGAAAATAAGTAACTCACAAAGAAGTTTGATTATGCACAGGTTGTAAAATTATCTGAAAATTGTCTTCTAACCTGTAAGATATTTAGAATTAACCTTATATAACAGGAAAGTATTCTTGTTAAAATCCTCCTCACATTACTCCCACTTCATCACATCAAACCAGGGCTTCATCTTTATGTTTTTTTTCCTGATTACTTTATTGCCTTATCTGCTACTTGTCCCTTCTCTAGTGCTGGTGAGATCTGAAAGCCTGTCATATTGAGCCTGCTGCTACTCCATTATTTTCTTTGAACAAACACTATTAGCCACAGCTATGTATGCATCTATCAGTCTCTTTTATCGTGGTATAATTTCTATAAACGAAAGTAATTTGCCCTTGGCGTCTGTGATGATTTCCCTTGTTTGTATTGACACATTGCTCAGCTCTCAACCCTTGCCTTTTGTCTCCCTCTCCTCCTTCCCTCCCACTGGAGCAATGTTAGCTTTTATTCTAAAAACATTACTTTAAAATTAATAAAACTAAAGAGGCCTTAGCCCTTCAGTGACCAAAAGGGTGGCAAAAAGAGATTGACTTGCCAAATCTTGAAAAACGTTTCAGTTTTGACATCTCCTTTCTGAGATATCATTATCATCTGTATTTGTGAGTTGCCATACAGATGGTATCATTACCCTCAAGAGTGCCAAGAATTTTAAAGGAAACTCAAGACTGGAAGCTCTCTTTGGACTCTATTACAGAGACAGCAAGCAGTCCCAGAGATGCTACTGTAGACAGGAATTGATCCAAACTAAAGATCTTTGGAGCAGAGGCAGATTCTGACCTTAGACATGGCTGTAAACATTGACTATGACATGGGTGTCCCTGTAGGTGGTTTTACCAGTGTTACTTTGATGCCATATTTTCCCAGATAAGACTCTCAATGAGTCCAGAAGCACAGGAGGCAGGATGGCAGGGAATAACTGTTGCATATCTTCAAGTTTGTTAAATGTCTGTATTTCACAAATGAGTAAGGTTCAGAGAGGTTAACTAAGTCATCCAAGGTTACTCAGCCAGTAAGTGGCAGAGTCAAGATTCAAACTCCAAACTTCTCTTTCTATTCTATCTTTTAAGTGGAGCTTGGGGGAGCCCAGACTCTCTTGGCAGATGCCAAACCAGGGGTTTGTGATGTCAGAGGGGTAAAAGTAATTTCTCATGGCACACTAACATTCAGGCTAGCTGGGGCAACACGTTTTTGAAGTGAATGCTGATACACTATAGCTGTAGACTATTCAGCTGGATAAAAACAGCCAGAGGTGGCTCGTTTGGAACAATTGTGCAGCAGGTGCAGTGAATCCCAAGTCACACGCAGCTTCTGAAAATAGTGCCTCAGATCAGACCAAACCAAGAGATTTATGTCATTTGTGTCATTAGCAAATCTGTGCGGCATTTGTATTTATGCATATGTGTGTGTTGTTAGTTTTGTGATTAATCAGGGGATTAGCCTGATCCTAATTTACTTTGTAGTAAATTTAAAACGTAACTTCACAATACTAAATGCCAATTTTGAAGGCTCTGCCGTTTTATCACCTTAGCTAAAGCCACCATCATCTCTTGCCTGGATTATGCTAAAAACGACAATTTTTCATGTCCTCCTTCATTCTGTTTCTGACTAGCAGCCAGAGTACTCTCTCTAAAACATAAACCATATTATGTCTATTGTCAAAGACTTCAATTGGCCCCCTGCACACTTGCATGACATGCAGCCTATGCAAAGTCCCTAAGGGTCTGCGGGGTTTTGGCTGGTCCAAACTCTGCCCTCCTTTAGACCCATCTCCTTCTTCTCTACCCTCACTCTCTCTGCTCGAGCCTCTCTAGCTAACTCTTTGCAGCTCTCTCTGCACTTCACACGTGCTCATATAGCAGATTTTTTTGCACTTGCTATCCCCCTAAATAGAATGCTCTTTCCCCCATGGCTTGCTCTCACTCACATTATTCAGGTCAGAAAGGACTTCCCTGAGCCCCCACCCACCCCGCCCATTCACTCTCTGTGCCTGGCTCTGAATGATTTTTCTTCATAGCACTTAACACTAATTGGCATCATATTGCAGATTTCCTTCTAGTTTCTTTGCTTTGGTTTGCTTTATTGTCTATCTCTCCCTCTAGAATATAATAATCTCTGAGAGAAGAGAGACCATATTTAGCTTGTTCATCACTCTGTTTTCTGTACCTACAGTTCCAGACACATAACAGTTTCTCAATAAATGTCTTTAATGGATTAATGAATAAATTCAGTTTGTTAACAACTTTAAAAGAAGATCCACATTTGTTTTGTACCTCTGCTAAGTGAGTGAAAAAGTTATTTATCAGAGCTCAATTATGCACTCGTTAATAAATATTTATTAAACTTAGACTTGGTGCTGGGGCTACAGGTACAAGTAAAACAATCTGTACTTGAGGAATTCTCACTGGAGAAGGAGAGAAAGAAGCAAAGGTGACAGCGGAAGTCAGGGGAAGTTCCCTAATCTGGTTAAAGCAGAGAAGATTAAAGTGGGAGAAATACAATTAGAATTTCTAAAGCTTTCTGGAAGAAATGACAGCTCAGCTGAGTGCTAAAAGAATCTTAGGATTTATCTAAAAGAGAGTATAGAAAAGGTTGACCTAAAAGAGAGGAGCTACTATGAAAATAGAAATGAGAGATGAGGGAGAGAGAAAGAGAGAGGAAAGAGAAGTGAGAGAAGGAGGAGGGAAGGAAAGTGGTTGGGAGGAGGGGAGGGGGAGAGAGAGATGAGAGAGAGAGGAAAAAGATGAGGAGACAGTGATGAGTTTAGGATAGGAGGGAAGAGACAAGAGAGATGTGAGAAGGTGCTGGAGTGGAAAGAGAGGAGGGGAAGGAGAGACAAGAGAGAGAGAGAGAGAGGAGAAGAGAGAGAGAGAGAGAGAGAGAGAGACTGAGAGAGAAACATACATTAGAGAACTGCCACTGATCTCATTCATGCCTTGTTTATTTTTGAATGAAAAAGGAATGACAGTAGCAAGCGATGGTGCTTTAGGATGAACATAGACAGGTAGCTCGTTTCTTGGTGAAACAAACAAAAGAAAATTTCTTTTTCCAAAAGGCTTTAAAGAATTTCCGTCTACTAAAAATTTTGGAAACTTTTGGAAATGCTTCATGGTTCCGTGTAAAATTCGGAAGTGAAAACTTGGCCATTATAGATTCTTCTAGATCTATTCTAAGAAGACATTTTTGAAGCTTTGCTTACTCTAGATATAATTACATTTTGAGATTTGAAATAAATATGTTTTTTATTATTAATTTGAGAATGTGTGTATATATGTATATGTGTGTGAGTGTGTGTGTGTGTGTGTATAAATATATATATAAATATATATATAGAGAGAGAGAGAGCGAGAGAGCGAGAGCACGCCAAGTTCTCAATGGCTCCAAAATTTCAGCTGAGTCCCAGAAATTCTGGCTGAGAACACTAAGACAAGCCTCTCCTGATCTCAAAGGTGGCGTGGAATCTTTAAAACCAACTTTCTATGCGCTCTGTTAATATAAAAGTCTCATCATAAAGCCCTCGTGGCAGACAGCATTGTACTCCTTGAATGTACCTTGTAAGGAAGGCTGAGTGGGCCTTGGGGCATTTCAATTTGTAATTTCAGAGCCTCTAAGTATCTTGCAGTTGATGCTCAGACAGCTAAATGACTCCCCCAGGGCTTCCGTGTTCCTCCAGTGGAGGGGCTCGACATAAATGATCTATGGACGAATGCTGGCTCTTTGGGCGGATTTGTTAGAATCCTGTTAGAACTTATACACTTCCAAAGTTCAACTCAAGCCTGCCGAACTGGCCTAAAACGTTAGTGTTGACCCTCCCAAAAAGATCATATTCTGTAGCAAAATCTCAGACATTTTTATTATATCCAGTTGGAAAAACAAAAAACAAAACCAAACTCCCTGAAAAAAAAACATTTTCACTGAGTCGATTACAGATTTTTCAAACTTCAGAGGACAAAGCTCTAAGAGCCTTTCCGATACTTATCCCCTCCGAGTTCATTGTGACCAAATTCACAAAGCTATTTTCTGGCATGACCGATAATTAAACAAGCAGACGTACCACTTAATGCTTTGATCTTAACGGCTGTGAATTAAATAGGGATTGAGCCTTGTCAATACTTTAAGTGGAAGTCTACGAAGAATTTTAAAGGTCTCAGCGATATACCTTACTTTTTAATACAGTGGTGCTTAAGATCAACCTGGAGTACAGTGGTTGTCCAAGAAATCTTTCTGGGTTGTCTAGAAGTTTACTCACAAAAGCCATTACCCCTGATATCAATTTTTAAAAGATGACAATAATAAAAATAAGAGTGGCAATTTTTAATTTAAAAATTTGGGCATAAAAATGATACTTGGTCTTACAGAGAAAGATATGTTTAAGAAACACAGAGCCTAATCCAAAGGTTCAACTATCAAATCTATGTAAGTAGTCCCCTTCATCATTAGAGAAAAAAAATCACATCTGCATCTGTTCTTAGTCCTATATTTCCACCCATCTATTAGAAATACCAGACTCACTGCATGGAGAAGAAACTCATTACTTCTCTTTCCTTCTCTAGGCCAACTACTGTTTTCCAGCTCTGGTTTCTAACCTGAGAAATAGTGACACTGTCAGAATACTACAGACATAATGAGTTAGTATCTTTGGCTCTACAATTTCCTTCACCTCTAAAATGCATTAAGTCATTTGGGTGTGTCACCCCTCTACAAAGTGGCTTTTGAATCTACCTTCAAGTTCTCATTACATTACATTTTGGATTTGAAGTGCAAGGACCCTCCTAAACTGTGTTGTTTCCTCCTGTCCTCTCCCTCTACTGAATATTGCTAAATTATAAGCTTCCTTAAAACCTATCTTGTCATGACACCTTGTCATAAAATTCAAACTCCGTGTCTAGCTTTAATCATCCTCGATTGTTGCTCCATATCTGTACTGTTAGTCCCTGGTGCTCCTTTGTACATATCATCCATTCTATTCTGCCTCTCTTCTGCTTTCTGTACCACATCATGCCCATTCTATTAGGACACTTAGCAAGGGTACTGAACTGGTAATCAGGAAGTCTAGGTCCTAGTTCTACTTCTGTGAATTACCTGTGTAAACTTGGACATGTCATTTATCCTCTCTGGACTTCAAAACAATTACTATTAATAAAAATAAAATATGCTACAGCAATATCAACATCATTCACAGTAAACACGAAGGCAAAAAAATTATTTGAGAGCTTAAGAAACACTGAAATGATGAAAGGCTAAACTCATAATTTATAAGTACATAATTACCTCAAAGTTCTGAATCAAAATTTTAAGAATTACAAGGAGAAATATATACTAAATACCATCAACGTTGGTGATATATTTCTTAGTCTTTGATAGTACAACCAACTAAGATACTTTGTATCTATGTGTATAGAAGATTTGAACACCCAAGTCAGCAAACTTGTTATAAGTTATGAAATTATAATACAAAACATTGCATCCAATAGTTAGATAGCAAACATTCTCTTCAAGCACATATAAAACATTAATGAAAACTGACCATGTGCTTACCATGTACTGAAAACTAACCATAAATAAGCTACAATAAATTTCAAAGGATCAATAGCACAAATATTACATTATTTGATCAGAGTGTCATTAACTCCCTAAACATACAAAAAAACACAATTGAAAATTAAAATATACATTACTAAATATGTTCATGGGTCAAAGAATAAATCATAAATTAAGAAAATACTTAGAATTTAATAATAATGAAAATTCTACTGTCAAAAATTTGTTATGCAACTGAAGTGGTGTTAGAAGAAAATTACTAGCCTTACACAAGAAAGGCTCAAAATTAATGAGACAAGCATCTTAAGCATTCAACTTAAAAAATTAGAAATGCAAAATAATCCTAAAATAGAAGGAAGAAAATAATAAGAATAGAAAGTAATAAAGTAGAGAATGAGGAAAGACAGTAAAACCAACAAAACCAGAAGTTCATTAGATGAAACTCTTACAAGATTAATCAGGAAAAAATTTGGTGGAAATCACAAATAAACAATGTGTGTTATGTGTCGTTGGGTCTGCTCAAACTCTTGGAGACCGTACGAATGAATGATGCCCACGGGGTCCTGTCCTCCACAGCCCTACTCAGCTTCATAGACTCATGCCTATGACTTCCTTTGTGGAATCAATTTATCTCATGTTTGGTCTTCCTCTTTTCCTGTTGCCTTCTATTTTTCTCAGCATTACTGTCTTTTCCAAAGAACTCTGCCTTCTCATGATGTGCCTGAAGTAGGGCAATTTCAGTTTTGTCATTTTTGCTTCCAGTGATGTTTCAGCTTAATTTGCTCTAGGACCTATTTGTTCATCTTTATAGTTGGTCCAGAGTATCCATAGAGCTCTCCTCCAACACCACATTTCAAGTGAATCAATTTTTTTTCCCGTCAGACTTCTTCACTGTCCAGCTTTTGTATCTGTACATAGTAATTGAAAATACGAGGGTGTGAATGGTCTTAGCCTTGGTCTCTAATGACACATCTTTGCTCTTGACGATCTTTCCTAATTCTTCCTTTGCTGCCCTTCCAAGTCTCAGTCTTCTCTTGATTTCTTGGCTGCAATCTCCATTTAAATTAATGACTGAACTAAGGTAAGCAAACTCTTTAACGACGTCAATGTTTTCATTATCTATGTTAAAGTTGTGTAATTCTTCTATAGTCATGATTTATCATCTCGATGTTCACATGCAGTCCTGCTTTGGCATTAGAAATGAAAAAGGGGACAGATGTTATGCAAATTAATAGGATACTATAAGTAAGCTATGTCAAAATATTTGAAAACCTAGGTAAAGTAAATAAATTCTAGAAAAATACAACTTGTGAAACTGATCCAAGAAGAAATACAACATATGACTAATTATATAATCATTAACAAAGTTAAATTTGAGTATTAAAACCTTTCCACAAAGGAAACACCAAGCTCAGATGGTTTTATGGGAAAGTTATATTAAATTTTCAATGAAAAAATAATTCTAAATTTACACAAACTCTTTAAGAGGACAGAAAAGATCATTCACCAGCTCATCTAATAAGGCTAATATTACCTTAATACTAAATACCAGGCAAGAATATTAAAAAGCACCATGCCAATCTTATTATTAAACATGGACACAAAATAATAGCAATTTAAATCAAATGAGGTATAAAAGAGATAATTATGATCAAGGTGGTCTTATCTCAATGTTAGTATACTATCAATCAAATAAATTATTATATTAACAGATTAGAGACAATCAAATGTCAAATTATTAAATAGATTTAAAGCATTTAGTGGGACTGAATATCCATTTAAAATTAAAACTCTTAAACTGTCAATTAAAGAAACTTTTCTTAATCTAATGTAAGAATCTATAAAAATCTTACTTTTCTCCAAGTTGATTTAGAAATTTAAAGGAATCCTCTACAAAATCTCAGTGAGATTTCTCGTATTGTTTTGTTTTTATATAACTTGATAAGCTGGTTCTAAAACCCCACACTCCTAAATAGGACAGCTAGAATGTGTATATGTGTGTATGTATAATAACATCTTGCCCTGCCACATGTTAAAACTAAAAAAAGCAATTAACAATTAAGAAAATAGGATACATATGCAGGAATGGACTCATTAGCAAATGGAACAGAAAAGAGAGTGCTCACATATACTCATGCATATATGTAAAAAATTTATTAAACGGTAGTCTTTTATATTGGTGATTATTATATGAAAATAATAAAATAAATTGAAGTCCTGCCATATACCATAAACGAATTTCAATTTAAGGTTGAATAAAGGCTTAAATGTCAAAGCCAAAATTAGAGGAAACTTTAGGCAACAAGAAGACTATATTATTAACTCAGGGTAGAAAAGGAAGTTTTAAAGAAGTTACATAAATGTAAACCATAAAAAAAGACTGGCAAATGGTACTAAATCAACATTTAAATGTGTTAAACCAATGTTAAAAATCCGATAAAAAAATGCAAAAGGACAAGACATATTTCAGGAGAAAATTACTACAGAGCAAAGAATCAAAAATAAATAAATAAATAAATAATGAATAAATAAGTAAGTAAGTAAGTAAAAAGTAAGGATTAGTATCTAGGTATTATAAGAAAAAGACAAGAAGTCAATAGAGAAATAAGTCACTTACACAGAAAATAAAACACAAATGGTTCATAATCATATGAGAGCCGCTCAATCTCATTTGTATTAATAGATTAAAAATCACAATTAAATACATTTCATACATACCAAGTGGGCAAATTTAAAAGTCTGAAACACCAAGGGATGGTGATAACTTGAAGCAATAAAAACTCTCCTCTAATGCTGACAGGAAGGTAAATTAACCACATTGGAACTGTTTGAAGTTACCTGTAAAGTTGAACTTGTGTGTATTCTACTCGCTCTGGAACCCTAAGAAAATTCTCACTCTGCACCAGGAAACATATACAAAACAATCAAGTTCTTAGTAGGGTTGTGCATAAGAGTGACTGGAAACAACTGAAATGTGCCTCGATGGATTAATATGTTGTGTTATATCCATAGAAATGAAGAACTATTCAGTAGTGAAAATAAATGAACCGTCCTCATGCATTAGCATGGATGAACAGCAAAACTTCAAACTGAGGGGAAAAAAAAACACGAGACAAAATAATATATACAGCATGACTAATTCCTACAAAATATAATACCAACAATATGTTATTTAAGGCAACCTGCATAGATGGCAAAACTATAAGAAAAATATATGGTAAATATGAATTCAAGATATTTATTTCTCACAGGGCTTCTAAAACACTGCTGATATATATTTTTTCTGAACCTTAATGCTAAATACATGGGACTTTATATTATTATTGTTTAAATGTTGATATTTGTTTAATATTCCACTTTATGAAATGTTTCAACATAATAATAAAAAATAAAAATTTCAATGACAGCACATTCTCACGAATAACCTATTGTAATTTTGGACACATCTACCTTATAACCTATTTCTTTACCTTAAGCTGAAGTATTCAGCACTTACTCTTCTATAAAGTTTCAGAGGAAATCAAAATCTTTTTATACACAACAGCTTTTTAAGTACTCAAAGGCAGTTGTCTTGTATTCCATTAGATTTCTTCTTTTCTAAAAATCAACCGTCCTTAAATCAGGTTTCCAGACACCTCACCATTTTGGCTACCTTACCCTGGACATGCAGCCAGAACAGAGTGCAACATTCCAGTTTATTCTGGCCACTGAAATGTCTGATGAGACTATTAACTTTCTTGTTTGAGACACTACATTTGTTGTCATAGCCTAAAATTGACCTAGGTTTTTGTAGCCTTGAACACCTCATTAATTTCTATTGGGCTCCTAATCATTTCAAGCCTTTAAGTCTTTTTCACATAAAGGTCTATGTAATAAGACTTCTTCATCTTGTACTTGTGAGCTTAATTGTTTTAAAACTACATTTAGAACTTTACATTTATTCCTGTTGTTTTATCTTGGAATTCAGTCCCAATATTCTAACCTGCTAAGATGTTTTCAGTTCTGACTTCAATATCTATGTATTTATTTTTCTTCCTAGATCTGTATCATCAGAAAATTTGGTAAACACTTATTTAAAAACCACCATGTATGAGGCGATGTGCTAGATAATGCATGTTGACCTCAGTAGTTAATACAAATACTAAAATGAAGATACTCAAAAGGAAAGACTTCTATTCAAATAGACAACCTACTCATAATCAAAAACTTTCGATGTTTGATAAAAGTTGGCACATACATTTGCAATCCATATTTCCCTGTCATGTCTTTGTTGGCAAGGCCTAAATCTATACCATCAGCCTTGACTGAATTTTTCCTCTGTTTTGATACCTATCTCCACAAAGCTAAGCTGTGTTCAGGATTTTCTTTTTGCCAAAACCTGACCTTTTCCCTGTGTTATTATTCATATTGATCAGTAGCTTTAACCTCCTCTCAGATATTCGGTCCTCACGAACTTGAAGTAGTTGTTTTTTAATTTAAAAAATCATATTGATTTTTTTCTCAGCATAGAAGAACGTGGGATCTTTTTATTTTTTAAAAGAGAAAAATTAATAGTATAATGATAAAAATAAAAATGAAAATAAATAATCCATAACCTCAGCACCCAGTACTGAGCATTGGTATATTGATGTTCATCCTGCTGGTCACTGTTCCATGCATTAGAGAAACAGTCACTATTCAGTTACCTGAGTGAACAAAAGTTTCAACATATTGTGAATTTGTATAGAATATTCACAAAAGTATTGATATAACCATGTCAAGAAATAGATTATTGCAACACCCAGATAACCCTTGTCTGCTCTCTATGACCGTCTTCTCCCCGTCTCCAAACATTTCTATTCTGAATTAGGATATATTAGTTTATGTGTTTTTTAAACAGGTATTTAAATAAAATAGTCTGTATTCTTTTGTGTCTGACAGATTATTTTGTTCTACGTTATGTTTGTGAGGTATACCCACATTATGTGTTGGACAGTATTCATTTTCATTACTGTATAATATTCCATTGAATGAGTATGTCACGTTATCGATCCGTTCTAGTGATGATTAACATTTGGATTGTTTCCAGTTTGACATTATCATGAATAGTAGGCTATGAACATTCTTGTGTATGTGTACAGATATTTCTCTTGGAAATATGCCTAAAAATGGAATTGTTTAGTAGGACATATGTATATCCAACTTTGGTATATAACGTATGTTGTCTAAAGTGGTTCCATTTTAGAATCCACCAGCAGCGTGTGAGAATTTTAGGTGTTCCACATTCTCGCCTTAGTATTACCAGTCTTATTTTAGCTACTCCAGCTGGTTGGTGTGTTGATATCTTCTTGTGGTTTAATTTACATTTTCCTGATGTGTTATAATGTTGAGACTCTTTTTATTTGGTGATCTTCTTTTGTGTACTATCTGTCTGTCTCTACAAATATCTTCTTCTAGGCACTGGCTTACCTTTTGCTCTCTTAAAATTTTCTTTGATAAATCAAAGTTTTTAATTTTGATGCCTTTTCCTTTAGCATTAGTGATTTAAATGTCCTGGTTAACAAATTTTTGTTTACCTCAAAGACCTGAAGATATTTTCCATGGTTTTTTCAAGTGGCTTCATTGCTTTATCTTTCACATTTAGATCTACGATATACCTACAATTGATTTTTGTTTATAATATGGAGAATATTTTTTTCTTATGGTATACCTATCTAGATGACCTAGAATAATTTATTGGAATGACCATCCTTTCTCCGCTGCTTTTCAGTGTCACCTTTGTCATGAACCAATTGTATATAAATGTAAGGGTGGTAATGCACAATTATGTTCCATAATCTGGGCATCTGTTCTGTTGACAATGCTATGCTCTCTTAATTATTGGAATTTTAAGATAAGTCCCAACATCTGTTCAAGTCCTTTAATTCTGTTCTTCAAGATTCTCTTGATAAACCTTTGCACTTTGAATTTTTACTTCATTTTGGAATTACCTTGTTGATATCTACCGAAACCAACCAACCAACCAACAAACAAAACCCAGTAACAACAACAAGAAGAAAGTAATGAAAAAAATTCACTTCCTGAATTTTGACTGAGAGAGATTTGACTGTAAAGATCAATTTAGGGAGACTAGACATTTTTATTATATCTTCATTATATATTGATATATTTTATTATGATTTTTAAATTAAGGTCTGGCAATACACAGTTCATGGAATAAATCTAATACTCTGCCTATTTTTGAAAATAAAGTTTTATTAGAACACTGCTACACCCATTTGTTTAGATATAGTCCATTTCTTCATTGATATCACAATGCAGAGTTGGAATGTTTCAGAGACCGTTGAGCCTACAAAGGCTAAATATTTATTATTTGACTCTGTAGAAAGCATTTACCTCATTTGGATATTGCTTATTTCTTTCTATAATGTTTTATATTTTTCTGTATGGAAATACTTTACATATTTCCGTAGGTTAATTTCTAGAAATGTAATGTATTTAGATGCTGTGTTAAATGATATAATTTCAAGTTTCATTTTCTGTTCATTGATATTTAGAAAATAGTACTGATTTTTATATATTGACTTTGTACCCAATCTGTAGAGTCTTTTAAATTTTCTGCGTACAAAATCCTATCAGTTTTTATTTCTTCTTTGATACTTCTTATTAATTTTTATGAAATTGATGATAATGTGAATCCTTGTTTTGTTACCGACAGCAGAGGGAGAGTTTTCAACATCTCATTATTAGGTGGAGTGTTTGCTGTTATTAGGTGTAATGTTTTTCAGATAACTAAGGAAGTTTGCAATGAGCTTTTATGGTGATGGCTACTGAGTTTTAGTAAATATTTTCTCTATGTATATTAAGGTATTCATATAATTTTGCTTCTTTATTCAATTAATCTGGAAAATTATATTGATGATTTTTTAAATGATAAACCTACATTACTGAAATAAGCTTGATTGGTTGTGATGTATTATCCTTTTAGTGTTTGTTTGCAAATAGTTCATTTAGGTTTTTGTTTGTTTGTTTGTTTTTGCAATTATAATCATGAGAGAGAATGAGCTATAATTTTCCTTGTAAGGTTTGATATCAAGGTTATGCTGCTTCAAAAAAAGAGTTGGAAATTGTTTCTTATTTTTCTATTCTCTTAAAGAGTTTATGTATGATTGACATTATTGCTTCTTTAAATATTTGGTATAATTTATAAAGTTGTCTAGGCATTGAGTTTTCTGAATGAAAAAAATATAACTGAATTAGATTATTTTATAGTTACAGAAACTTCTACTTTCTTTTAAGATATATAAGCAAAACATTGCTTCTTCTGTAACAACTAGAAAAACCTGGATGAATTTATATCTCTATAAAAGTCATCAGAAAATTGTGAATGTATAGAAGTCTAGAGGAATTAATTTCCAGAGACCAAAGAGATCAAAGAGACCTTCTAGATGAGCAGAGGCTGGCAACCATCTTCCTCTCTGGTAAGTTTTACCAAGTCTAATGATAGACTGAGGTTTCAGTATAGGTAGGCGGAACTTGCTGAGAGAAAGAGAAATCAGAGGAGCTTTTACCAGAGGGATGGCATAGCCACTTGGACTCTGGACAACTCTCAAATGCATAGCTGATTTTTTTCCCACAGCATTTCTCCTCAGGACTCTTAAGTTGTACAGGAGGGAGACTAGGCTGAATTATTCAGTAAAAACTACTTCTATGTCCCAACGCTTAGAAGCCAAAGCGCTGCAAGATGGAGAAGTTTATAATGAACACAGAAAAGCTCACATCTTTTGATTTCTTCTAACTAAAGTAGCAACCCAGCTCTCACCCAGCTCAATATCTGATTAGTTCAAAGAGGCCGATCACCCTGTCTGCCTCACAAAGTGAAAGTCATGCCTTTTCGAGAGTAAATAGTATTGACTCCAGTCTCTGTTGCCCTTCTTGGTATACATAAAACTGTTATGCAACATATGAAGAAGGTAGAAAATGTGATCCATAATCAAAGAGAAATACATATCCTCAGACCTCCAAATGATCTAGATGTCAGAATTAGAAAACAAGGATTTTTAAATAATAATTAAAATTTGTTATAAAAAGTAGAAAATAAAATTGACAAATTTGATGAAAAGATGGAGATTTTGACAGATAAATGTAACCTAAAATTTTTTTCCAAGTGGATATTATGGCTCTGAAAAGAAAGATGTGTCTGAAATGAAAAACTTACTGGAAATGGCTTATTATTAGACTGTATACACTAGTAAGATCGGTGAATTCAAAGGCAAGTCAATAGGAATCGAATTAATAAGAAGAGTTTAAGATACTTGAAGGACACTGTCAAACAGTTCAACCTGTATATGTATATGTTAAAAAGGAGAAAAAGAGTGAGACTTAAGCAATATCTGAAGGTATAATGGGCAAGAATTCTCCAAAACAAATAAACGAGATCACCACAGAGATTTAAGTTCAGAAAACTAAGCAAAATAACTATAAAGAAAAATGACCAACTTAATAAACTATAACATTTTCATCAATTTTGGAATGTCCTTAACATTTTATTTCTCCTCTTCTTCTTGTAGTCTGGAAGTTATATTAGGCCTTCTTAAGTCTTATTCTCTTAATTTTTTTGATCTTTTTCATGCTTTTAAAAATGTACTTTATTCTGAATAGTCTCCTACCCAGTTGTCTTCAAATTCACTAACTCTTCAACTGAAATTTAGCTGTTCTTAAATTTTCCATTGAATTCTTAATTTTGATTATTGTATTTTTGCTTTCTGAAATTGTTTTCTTTCATTTGTGAAGATATAGATTTACTTTCCAGGACTTCTATTTTAGATGGCTTTAATTGAAAGAACAGACAACTGCAAAATATTAGTGATTTATGATGAGAAAAATTAATTTCTTGCTCATGCTACTTGAGGGCTACAACTCAATTATAGTGTGGCTGGGCTCTGCTGAATTTTATGTGTCTTCTTATTCAAGGACTGAAGGTGAAAGGAGGAGATATTATCTGGGACATTATGTTTTTATAGTAGAGGATAAGAGTAAAAGTGATAGCAAAACACACAAAGACATTCCAAGCTTATGCTCTGACATGGCCTATGTCATGTCTGCTCATATTCTATTGTACAAAGCAATTTACATGGTCAATTGTCAGATTATTGGAGTGGAGAATTATATTCCACCAATAGATAGCAAAGTGTGGATTAAAAAAAAAAGTTGCAGTAATAAATCTGACCAAAAGTAACCTTACAGGGTGATCTGATCATAAATTTCTAACTGGGAAGTTCATGGTGGATAGTACATGCCAGGCATATAAATTCTTTAGTAAAAGGTTTATCTTTGCCTTAAGCAAGCCCTGTCCATTGTTCTTGTGCATCTGAAATGCCAGAGTAATCCTCTTTTTCAGCCCCTAAGATTTTTTTTTATTTTTCAATTCAAGTTGACTCAGTATTATTTTATATTAGTTTCAGGTGTACAGCATAGTAATTAGACATTTATATAATTTATGAAGTGATCTCTCTGATTAGTCTAGTACTCACCTGGCACTATACGTAGTTATTACAATATTGACTATGTTCCCTAAGCTGTGCTTCGCAGCCCCATGACTATTTTGTAACTACCAATTTGTACTTCTTAATCCCTTCAACTTTTTCACCCAGCCCCCTAAGTCCCCCTCCCACCTGTTAATCACCACTTTGTTCTCTGTACCTATGACTCTGTTTCTATCTTGTTTGTTAGTTTATTTTGTTCTTTAGATTCTACATGTAAGTGAGACATTTGATATTTATCTTTTTCTGCCTGACTTGTTTCATATTATAATAGCCTGTAGGTCCATCTATGTCTTTGCAAATGGTAAGATTTCATTTTTGATGGCTGAGTAATATTCTATTATGTATATTACTACATCTTTTTTATCCAGTCGTCTATTGGTGGGCACTTAGTTTCCTTCTATGTCTTGGCTATTGTAAATAGCACTGCAGGGAACATAGATAAATTCCCAGAAGTGGAATTGCTGGATCATAAGATAGTTCTATTTGTAATTTTTTGAGGAACTACCAAACTGTTTTCCATAGTGGCTGTACCAATTTGCAATCCCTCCAACAGTGCAAAAGGGTTCCCTTTTCTTCACATCTTCACTAACACTTGTTGTTTGATTTATTGATGATAGCCACTTTCATAGATGTGAGGTAATATGTCATTGTGGTCTTAATTTCCATTTCTTTAATCATTAGTAATGTCGAGCATCTTTTCATAAGTCTGTTGGCCATCTGTATGTCCTCTCTGAAGAAGTGCATATTCAGGTCCTTTCTGAAATTTTTATTTGATTCACTTTTACAATTTCTAGTGGAATTTAAAAAAAATTTCAAACTTGAATTTTATTTTCTTGCACACATGCAACATAGTTTCAGTCGATTATCTAGACATTTAATTCAGCATTTATATTTGATAATTCCATTATCTAGATATTTGATTACTTTGTTTTTATTGACCGTTATCCCAGCCTCTGTCATCACAGTTTTTGTCTCCTTTTTGTATCCACTTGGTTTTGATGGAGCACAAGGCATTGCATATAAATAATTGTGGAAACAATTTATAAACAAAGATAATGTTACTTTCTCTCAGCAAGACTTTACATTGACAAGCAGCTACAGGCACAAATTAAAGTGGCCCCAGATAACAGACACATCTCTCTGGGTCCTTTTCTCAAAAATCTTTGCCCTATAATTTTTACTGTCTCCTTAGGTCTCATCTCTTTAATAAATCTTTAAAAAATATTTTGTTTAACTTTTCTATTTATTTTCAGTGGGAGGATTTGCTTAAACTACAGATGGTCCCTAAGTTATAGTGGTTCAAACTTATGATTTTTCAACTTCACAATAGCATGAAAGAAATAACATATTCAGTAGAAACCGTACTTCAAGTTTTGAATTTCGATTGTTTTCTAGGCTAGTGATATGCAGTATGATATCCTCTCATGATGCTGAGCAGTGGTAGTGAGTTGTAACTCCCAGTCAGCCATTATGAGGGTAAACAACTGATACTCTGCAGTGTACTCATTATGTTAAATGACTTGGCCACCCGTAGGCTAATGCAAGTATTTGGAGTACATCTAAGGTAGGCTAAGCTAAGCTATGATGTTTGGTAGATTAGGAAAATACTATGATCTATTTTCAACTTATAATATTTTTAACTTATGATGGGTTTATTGAGAAGTAACCCTATCATAAGTAAAGGAGCATCTATTTCTGTCTTTGACAATATTACCAAACACAATTTTCAAATAACTATCGTGTCAGTTAAGTTTAATTTTGGATGCTAATAACAGTAAACTCGAACCAGGGGTTTAAATTAGAGAAAGGTATATCTCTCTCATATTACAGAAGTCCAGAAATAATCCACCCAGTGATTATTTGGCATATCCATGGTCATTAGTGACCCAGGACATTTTTATATTTCGGTTCTGTCAGACTTTGCATGTGTTTTCTGTCCTCAAGCTTGTCACAGGTTCTGAGATGGCTGCCAGAACTCTATTCACCATGTCCTCATTAGAAGCTAAATGAAGAATAGGAGAATTTTTAATCCTCGTGGTATCTTCTTTTTACAAATAATATAGTCATTCTGATGGAAGCTATATAACTTTCTTGCGAGTCACTTTGTGGTATAAGGGGTTGTAAAATATGTAGGAGAAAATAAGGGAGGAATGGGAATATGTGGATAGAGGGTACAGTTCTCTCTAAGGCAGATATGTGTTATGCTAATGAAGATCAGCAATGTGATCACAGTCATATATTTTTTGCAAAACTTACACTGATGAAGTATTTTAACCACAATCGGTTAGAACAATTGTCTACTTACATCCTGACTTTTATTTTGTCATATTTCTTATATTTGGTGGTTGGAGAGCAGCAGGCATTTTTTAGTAGAAATGCATTTAGTTCAGGTTTAATGGGATGTATTTATGTTATTTGCAGTCATTTGTGCACAGCTAAGCTATTACTAGCTGTCCTGCAGTGGGAATACTGCCTTCCATGACAAATCAACTAGTATTGTGACAGCAAGATCCAGGACCAGAGGACTAAGAGATGTGCTTGTGGAGGAAAAATTAGGTTGGAAATTTATAAAATTAGAAATTCAACACTGAAAAATCCAGTCTTCAAATTTCATATAAAGAAATATTTGACCTCCTTCCTAAAATTTTATACTGACTTTAGTGGGTTGTAGAGCTGAAAGAAAATTTTCTAAATAATCAATAATAAGAAGAAATTTTATTCTTATTTGCAGATTTATAGAAAAAAACTATTATCTTTTTATTCTCGCCATAGAAAATTATATGGCAATATTATTATATTATGAAGAGGTGATCAAAGCATTTACAGTTATAAAATGTAAGAAACGTATCAGGTAGTTAATTTAAAATTTGCCATTTATTGTGATGTCTTTTCAATATTCTGAATAGCTATTCACTTTTATACCCAATTCTTGTATTTAAAACTATGTATTCTTATTTTTAAAGAAAGGCCTCCTAAATTTTCAAAACTTCAGGTTTTCATAAAAACCTAGATTTACACCTGTGTTCTCTCTTATGCTGCATTATTCACTAAGAACTGGCGGACTCTCCAAATTTGCAAGCCAAAGTCCTTAGATCTGCAAGGTCAACAAAATCAAATCATGTGAGATTTCTGCTTTCAGGAACAGTAGTCCTCTCTCTTTTTGGGCACGATAGAAGTAGGGGGAGGAAGACTAGAATTTTGGCAGGTGAAACTGCTTACCTGATCCTGACAATGACAGAGATTGCCAGCTTCCCAGGCTGGTACAGTCTCATCAATCAACCTGTGCTTGAACTATTAGTACTGTCAGCTTCCTCATAAGAAATGACAATTCAAGGGTAGCTTTCCTCACCCACTGAAAGTTCCAGTCAAAAGAGCAAAACACTTAATCAGAAGGAGGGGCGGGAATGCGTATCTCTGGCAGCTGGAACCTGTCCCGTTTACTTTCAGTCTCCAGAGCTTCTTGTACTCATTTTTGCATGACTGTGAAAGAGATCCTCAGCAGAAGCCCTTGACTTGCTGGTACAAGAGTTGGGGCAGGGCTTGCATCCTTTGCCTTGGAAGGGAGTGGCTTTGATGCCAGGAACAGGAAGGTTATAATGACTTTGCCTATATACTCTCACAAGTGATGTCTGATTAAAAAGAATAACAATAAACACATGCCAATATTTGTTTGTACTTGCATATCTTTGTGGGATGGGCAGAAATAAATTGCTGGCTGAAGATATTAGAAATGAAAGCAGCCATTAAGCTTTGCCCTTGCTTGGTATTAGAAGAAAGATTGTAATGGACTATTCTTTCAAATTGTGAAAATTTTTTAGATCTGATAGTAGAGTTGTAATTTTTTGACCCTTAGGCAAGTGGGATAGATGCCTAAAGAGTATCATGTAACCCCTGGTATTACTACAAATAGCAAGAATTGCATGATTTAAAGAGAAGTCACAGTGCAAGTAGAAGCTTCTAGGAGTTTGAGCTGCTCAGACGGTGTCATTTCTACAAACATTCACAAAAAAATCTGTTCTATTGATGGATTTTTTTTAAATTGTATTTTTATACATTTATTCTATTATTTTGAAAATTAATGGCTGAAAATATATTTCACATGTTTCTAGTTCTCTTAAAGGTCTCGTTATCGCTATTGAGACCTCAGGACCAATATCACTTAGTTTTATTTTTATCTCCTATGGAAATAACAGAGATCTCTTTTTGGAGTAAAGTAGGGGAAAGCATCTCAGTTGGCTTTTTCTTCTTACTTCCACTCCTCAATCACCCAGGGAATTAAAAATATGTCTGTTGGCCACTTAAATTAATGAAACTGCTAAAGCCTAATGCAGGAGCATCACTTTTATGTGCTCTAGATACATATATGAATAGAACTGCCATGGAAGCACATCTGCCCTGAGTGTCAATATAATCCATGTAAATCAACCATTAACTTTAAAATCCTCATACCCAGAAACCTAAGGTAAGATCTGTTGAAGAGATATGGGACATGAACAAGCTGTCCTTTGGTTTAGAGATCAGCCACAAAATTGGCTGATTAAAAATAAACTCTCCACTCTTTTAAAGTCTATCTTTAGTGTTAAAGGGGGTCTTTGTCAGACTGCTTTCAGCTTTATAATTTCCTTTAAAGAAAGACCAATGTAAGAGGCATTAGTTTCACTCTTTGTTTATTAACTTATTTCATTTCAGCCAATCAGTTATATTAATTAGCATTTATACTTATGCTAAAACAATAGTTTTAATTTGGGCATAATTTTGTTCTCCAAGGGACATTTGATAACATCTGGAGACATTTTTGACTGGGGGATCAGGTGAGATTATGCAATAAGCATCTAGTAGATGGAGACCAAGGATCCTGCTAAACATCCTACAATGCATGGGACCGCCTCCACAACAAAGAATTATCTGACCCACAATTTCAATAGTGCTGCTCTAAAATGGTGCATGTAAAGTAAAAAGGGTAAAGTCTTTTCAATGATGATGCGTTGAAAAAGTTTTATAGGCAATAATTTTTGACAAAAAAGCCAAAAACATACAATGGAGAAAGGAAAGCCTCTTCAATAAATGGTGCTAGGAAAATTGGAAGGCCACCTGCAAAATAATGAAACTAGACTGTTGTCTATCACCATACACCAAAATTAACTAAAAATGGATTAAGGGACTGATTAGTAGACTAGAATCAATAAAACGCATAGAAGAAAACATAGGAACTAAACTCAAGGACCTTGGACTTAAAGAGGATTTTATGAATTTGACCTCAAAGGCAAGGGAAGTAAAAATAAAAATAAATGAATGAGACTGCTTCAAACTAAAAAGCTTCTGCTCAGCAAAAGAAATCGAAAACAAAGTAAAGAAACAACCATCTGAATGAGAAAATATATTTGCAAGCAACGCCTCCGATAGGGCCTAATATCCAAAATATACAAAGAACTCATATGACTCAACAACAACAACGACAACAAAAAAACAAATGATCCAATCAAAAAATGGGCAGAGGACCTAAACAGACACTTCTCCCTAGAGGACATACAGATGGCCAACAAATATATGAAAAGATGCTCAACATCACTAGCTATTAGGGAAATGCAAATCAAAACCACAATGAGATACCATCTCACACCTGTTAGAATAGCTATAATCAACAGAACAAGTAATAACAAATGTTGGAGAGGATGCAGAGAAAAAGAAACCCTCATACACTGCTGGTAGGACTTCAAATTGGTACAGCCACTGTGGAAAACAGTATGGAGGTTCCTCAAAAAAACTAAGAATTGACCTACCACATGATCCAGCAATCCCTCTACTGGGTATTTACCCCAAAGATTTGAAAACCCATATACGAAAAGATATTTGCACACCGATGTTCATAACAGCATTATTCACAGTGGCCAGGACAGGGAAGCAACCCAAGTGTCCTATGATAGATGGACTGGTTAAAGAAGCTGTGGTACATATATACAATGGAATATTACTCAGCCATAAAAAGAGATGAAATACTGCCATTTGCAATGACCTGGATGGACCTCGAGATAATCATGCTAAGCGAAATAAACCAGACTGAAAAAGTTGAAAATCACATGATATCACTTACATGTGGGATATAAACCTAAAAGCAACAAATGAACAGGACAGAGGCTCAGGGACATGAACAACAAACTAGTGGTTACCAGTTTTGCAACTAGAGTGAAGTATCAGAAGAAAACTAGAAAGATAATTATAACATCAGAAATTGGTCTTGTAATAAGGGGACAAAATAAATGAGTATATTCATCCTTTCGAATTTAACAGTGATATGAAGTCATTTAGAGTATGGAGGACTATCATAAAGGACAAAAGCAAGCTAATATCTCTTCCTGTAAAAGGGAGGCCCAAAAAAAGTGGATGATTTATAAAGAGAAGGGCTTGTTTCCTCAGAGTGAGATGGTTGAATGTAGTGTATTATGGAAGGAAAAAAATTAAGGTCTCTTCTTTGGAATTTAAAAAAAACATTCAACTTATGTTCAACAGTTTAAATATTTTTTAATTGCAGCCTGTATTTGTTTGCTTCGATTGGCTTTAGCCAATGAAAATTTATTCTCTTCAAGTTGTGGAGGCCACAAATCTGAAATTAGCATCACTGGGCCAAAATCAAGGTGTCAGTAGGGTCCTGTTCCCTCTGGAGGCTCTGAGGAAAAATCCTTTCCTTGCCTCTTCCAGCCAACATTCCTTGGCTTGTGACCACATCACTCTAATCTTTAAGCCCAATATCTTCAAATCTCCTTTCGCTCTGTCTTCTCATTGCCTTTTCATGTGTGTGTGCTGTGTGTGTGTGTGTGTGTGTGTGTGTGTGTTCGTGTGTGGTGCAGAGAAATCTCCCTCTGCCTCCCTTTTAAGGATGTGTGGAGATGCATTGGGGGGACCCAATAATCCCGGATAATTTGCTCATCTTAATATCTTAACATAATCACATCGGCAGAGACATTTTTTTCCAAATAAGATATTATTTATGGGTTCCAGGAATTAGGATTTACTATTTCTTTGGGTGGGGAGTGGGTGGGGGTGAGTGGGATTTTTCACTCCACCGCACAAATTGAGAGATAAACTGGATGACTGCTGTATGGGCACTTCCGGCACTGGTATTCTGTGATTCAAAGATTGTGACCTTTGGCAATTTGCTTCACCTCTCCCTAAACTTTCATTTTCTCACTTATAAAATAAGACTATTAATGGCATTTAGGCCATAAGATAGTTATAAAGATAAAGTAACTTAATACAATTAAAACATATAGAAGAGAGGCTAATACATAAGTTCTCAATAAGTGTCAACTATCATTGCTTGTTAGTGCTGTGTTGATATTACCATTACTAGAAAAGAAGGATTATGTGAAAAGATAATACAGCACTTGCTTGGTAGCCTATGATATAATCTACATTTTTTTTTACTGGTTTTTTTTTTTTTTTTTTGGTTTGACAAATTAAAAAAAGTGGGTCACAGAAGTAGTTAAAGTAGGGATTTGATGTCTAAAGAATGTATTTGATCTGCTTTGTGGAGTTTATTTAACTTTGTTTATAATAGAGACAGACTAAGCTAACTCCCAAATTTTACAAAAGTTCTCATTAAGAATAATAGCCTCAGCAGTAGAGAGATGTACTCTTCACTCAGAGAAGAAATTATTCTATCCTCTAAGAATGTCTGAGTCACCTGTTCAACTTTTTAGGGATATAAGTAAAATCTCAAACTTTTAGATTTAACAAAAGTCTTTCCTATTAAATTGAGTACCATTTTTCCATAACTAGACTTGTTTAATATGTCTCCCATTTGGGTCGGTCTTTCTACCTCTAAAACTTTAAATTGTCCTTTTCCCCGCTTCATTACTGTGTTATAAGCACAATATGTTGTCTACAAAACCTTTTCTAGTCTAAGGTTTTTCTGAGTTTTATAGATACTGATATTCTATGTTCTAATGTACATTTTAGGCATCATTATTTTGAAGAAGGAACTAGCATGCCTATTACACACACTAATTGGTATGGTACTTTCTTCCAAGAGCTACATTAGGCCAATGACAGAGTCCTTGACAGATCAAACTGAAGAGTGATATGAATTTTTTTATTATTAATATGGTAAGATTTTTTAAAAACAAGATTTCAAATAATGTCAAGGGTGCTCCAATGCAAACACTTCCATTTTTTTTATACATTTCACCAAGAAATAATCATATGTAGCTCAGATGTAATGGCAATCTGTAGACCCTTTGCTATTTGAAATACTATTAGGTTAAACAATACAAAACTGCTGTTCTTATAGGTCAAAAAAGGTTGAATATGGTGATTTCACATAGTATAAGGTAAACAGTACCCCTGTGAAAAAGGAGCTCAATTTTCCAGAGCTATTAAATGGATGTAGCTAGATAAAACATTCAAGTATATAAGAAAAATTTTTACACTTTCATGTTACTTATATTTCTCCCAGTAAATATTAACTGAGTACTGTTTCACATCTTTTACTTTAATGGCAGTGATCATGGGAACATACATTATTGAAAGAAAGGAAATGAGTGAAAGAAATTCATAGTGTGAAAAGCTAGGTAACAGAAAACAATGAAAAATGCAGATTGTTACAAACTTTGTAATCATTTCTGTTTGACAGTGTTTATCTCTTTAAATGTTTATCGTCTTACCCATTTTTATTTCATTTTTATGTGACTCATAAAGTTGGATATCACTCAATGTTTAGCTCTTTTGTATCTGAACACAGAAAGCAGATTGCCCTGGCATTTTTATATACTGTAGGAAAAGAAAGTCATTTTCATTTATTGAGATTTATTATTTGAATATGTTTTCCAATATAGCAAAGCACACCTACAAAATTTAATGTACATGCATATGCAAGTACACTCTTCTAGAGTAGCATCGGATAAAATTTTATACTTTCTTTTGGAGAAAATGAGGAGAATCAAATAGATGCATATACTTCTCCCACCCCAGCCTCAGCCCTCTCCCTTAGTGATCAGTGATATTGGGAAAAGCATTATGTTTTCTATAAAACCCTCTAAAACATCCATTTATCACTCCTTGGGCTTGGGGGTTGTTCTGGAATGGTAAGTAGTTGAGAAGACACCAGCTTTCTAATGGAGGGATAATTACCTTTGGGGAAATGTTTGATAACTCAAGGAAGGAGAATAACTTTAGGGAATGCATAGAGACCTATTATTATGGATTTCACTAAGAAGTTAAGTTTTATATTCATATATTTGTTTTTATGGTAAATGTCAGGATTTCCTTGTATCAGTGAAGTTTCCCTATGAGAAATTTTACATTAAAAAAAAAACAAAACACATTAACGTCATTGATCTCCTCTATGAATTCTTATCATCAGCTTCTGTTCTATCAGAATTTGTCATTGGTTAACAAAATCCAATAAGTTTCAGGTGTACAATTTAACAGTAAAGTATATATATATATATATATATATATATATATATATATATATATATATATATAGCATTGTCAGAATTGTCAGATTCTTATGACCTCGTTGGCTATTTCATGCCGTATCTTATAGTACATTACATTTTGGGATGGATGTAAATGAGTAAACTGAGACTACCTCATGATTTAAAACAATCTCCCTCTGAGTCACCATGTGTACTATATACAAGTAAAAATAAATGAAAGAAAGGAAATGACTGTTTTTCAGTAATTTATGAAAAATGCTAGTTTTATTTTCTATTTGTGTTTTTTAAAACACCTTTGCCATAACACAAGGGTACTTAGATGAAAGATTAGATTTAAACTCAGAAGTGATGGGGAGAAATGTCTACTTTCTATTTCTTTCTCAGTGGCTTGACAAATAACTAGCTCAAAGAGATAAATCAATTAACTAGCTAATTTATACGATACTTTTCTATAACAAAAAACTGTAGATGTTTGTGGAGAATAAAAAAACTTGACTAGAACTTTCTTCAAAATTACTTGGGAAAGTGAGTGGGGATGGTAGAGATGAAATAAGATTGGTCATGAGTTTATACTTGCTAAAGATGGCTGATGGGTATGTGGGTTTCTTACACTCATCATGCTATTTTAAGTCCCAGGATTTAACTATTTCCCAGCAGGAGTTTATACTCTAAAGATGGAAATAAGAACGTTCATTGTGCATATATACAATGGACTCTGTACTTCATACATATATTCTATTTCCATAAAATCTTGATTTTCACATTTTTCTTGAGCCAGCTCATAAAATTTTCTAACAAGTAAACATCCTCAGTGTCTCTATACTTGCTTCCTATACACTGTCAGGTGATTTGTCATGAGAGGACAAAGGTAACAGAAATCACAAATAAAAAAATCAAAGGTGATGGCCCTAAGGTATAGACTGAAAAGAACCAGAAGAATGGAAATTTGGAATAAAGTCATGCTGTTACTAGACCCACATTTTTTTCCCATAGCAGTCTAAAGTTTCCAGAGGCTACAATATTACATAGTCACTAATTTGTAATCTCCATGTGCTTTATAAACTTGCCTTGGTGAGGTACCTGGAGAACCCCAAAATGAAATCATACAAGTGTGATCATGGAGAATTAAAATTAATTCAGTTACTGTTACCTCCACCACTGATATATTCTTTAACTAGAAGTGAACAGCATTGCTAAGAAATGCTTCCTTGCTTTCATATTAAGGTGATAAGATTGAACTTGTACCTACTAACTTTCTATCAATTGAAAAGGAGAGAAAGAATACACACTCATGCATGCACACATGCCAGCCCAGGTCCCTGTTCCTTGCTGTTACTGACAGCATCGGTTAAAATAAAGCTTTAAGCAAACTTTTTTCCATTTTGTTTAACTCTAACAACTTTGTTTATTGAGAGGTTAAATATTCCTAAATAGTTTATGTCCCAAGGTAAAAAATTCATTTTAATTCTTTTAATACAGATTAATGATAAATTATTATAAACAGACGCAAACGATGTCTACAAAACCATCGTTTTAAACTTGTTCCATTACCAAGTACCATCTTTTTATTCGATTTGCAATACTGTATTTAGTGGGACCTGTGTATCTTCTTCATTAACCCTTTCTTGACTCTCATTACACAGAGAATTGGCTAATCCTTCTTTTTACCATGCTGTACAATTCTATTATAGCACCTATAACATTGCATTGGCTTCTATAGTTTACATATCTGTCTCCCCCTACTGGACTCTAAATCTGTTTTAGACCAGGGATCCTTCTCAATGCTTAGCACAATGACTAGCTCTTTGCAGGTTTCAGTAAATGTTTGTTATAAGTGGGTGGCTCACTGAATGACTATCATGTAGTGGCTAATCCTTTGAATGATTTCGAGCTAATTTTGTAATGTAAGAAGATGTCTTTGGCTTTTTCCTATCCTTTTTCTCACATTCCTATGTCCTTTCACTGGGGCCACATACAGAAAACAGAAGTATTTTATCTACTGACTCCCACTTTCATATCCTTTCAATGAACTAACTTCTACATTCTTTATTTTTCTCCATTTTCCCATTATTTAGCATTGACTACTATCAAGGCAATCAAATGGTTTGATTAGGTGCTGCCCCCGCTCCAAATCCTTATTACATTCATTACTCTAAAACCAGTCCTTTCTTCTATCTTTTTGCTTTGCCTTTGCCTTTTTTGCCTCATTGCCTGCTAACTCCTTCTAGAAGAGTCATCATGCCACACAAACAAACAAATAGCTTTCATAGCTCTTTTGAGACCCATAGTTCTGGGGTCCCAGGGTAGTAGAAAAATACTTCTGTATAGGATGAATAAAACAATCTTTTAAAGGACATGCAAAGTAATACCACAACTATTGGCTGGCATTAAATTTTGTTGAGGCTTTAATTTGTCAAGCACATTGTTCATTAAAATGTCAGGTTTTTTTCCTCCTTTGTTATTGAACGTTTTTCTACTCATTCTGGTCCAGGAAACTTAGGAGAACAATTGTTTTCCAGGATCAAGGATATTTGGGAAGCTTTTTCTTTCTATTCTCCCTAAAATCACTGGTGATGCAGAAAATGTCACATAGTGAATAATTTAGAATGAAGGAACACATCTCTCTAGAGGGCTCTTAAACTGATTCATTTCAGGGTTGAGTTTGGGCAAAGATTCAAATTGATTACTATTATTCTTTAGGCAAGGTTTCCCCATTACTACTGTCCCCAATTACTGGTCATCTTTCCTGTTTTCTACTAAGTAACCAAAGTTTGCTTAAAGTCAGGTAGAGCAGGTTGGTAATTCATATTCATATCACATCTGACCTGCCAAGAACTTTTTTATTTTACCCATAGAATGTTTTATTAGAGAAAATCTGTTGACTTAGGCAGGCCTGAATAAGCTTATTAATAAAGATTGCTTTTTTATTTTTAGTATTTTTAGAACAAAACCAAATTTCTTACAAACATCAATATATTAGCCAGCAACATGGGATAAATATGGGAAGACATTTTTAGTTCCATTTTGCAGGTAGGAAAATAAAGTCAGAGGTTTACTTCTGGTTATACAGGCCTGTATGGCTCCAGAAATAGATTCTGTGTCTAATGACTGAAGTCTGCCAGATCACAACATCGCTTGAGAAGAGGTGAATGTTAATTTGCTGAGTGAGTCGATATTATTTAACATTTATCAGGAAGCAATAAAGATATTTGCTCTAAAGAGTTTGAAGTCTTAGATTTGTGTATAATTTAGCTCATTAGTGATACAAAAATCATAAAGTGTATTGGTTTTACTTTGGGAAGATAGATTTCAAGTCTTTAAAGCATGATAGAAAAGATCCCTGAGAAAACAAAATAAGACTACTGGGAATTTGTATACACTTATTTTTAAAATAATCATTTAGCTAAGTGGTTGTGTCTTGATGGAAGACTACCAGTGTCCATCCAATATATGAGGCTGGATTTTAAAAATAGATTTGAATTTCTTGTCTTATAGTTCATCCTTGGAAGACTAATCCTTTCCTATCTATTGCCTGTTAGGAAAGCATAAGGATTTAACTTAATCGCACACAAAAAAAATGAGTCTTCAAAATTGAAATGGAAATAGTGATAATTTGTGATTATGGTATTCTGCCATTAGCCCAGTTGGATGTTTTTATGTATGTGTTACATATTAACTTATTCTAAACTATTATTCAACTAGCACCACAGGCTTTAAAAGGTTTTGAGAGATTATCTCCTCCCTACCTTGAAAGCAGATCCAGTGATAACGTTTTCATAACCTCCCCTGGTAACATATCTCATTGTACAATCATCCTCATTGCAGGTGTTTTATCCCTATATCAAACGTGGATTTTTCATACTACAGTTAATTCTATTAGCTTCAGCATCTACACGGAGGTTGGAATGGAACATCTATCTTACTTTCTCTGTGCATTAGTATCTCCTGATTCTTAAGAGAGGAGGTGTGGCATCTTTTGCTCTCAGTGGGAACGAACTACATTATTACCTCTGGAATGACATGAACCAGCATGCATCTTAATACCTTTTGTCATGCTCCATGTTCATGTACTCAGCATATAAGTGAGGCGATGTATAAGTGATGTTTTCAAAGTGTCTGTAAAACCATTTATAAAGAATGACCTGTTTTATTTTTAAAACTTAATGTCATGTAGTGGTGTCTCATGAGCTGCGGAATGAAAGAAAGTAGAGGAAAAGTTGTTCCAAAGATGATGACTGTTTTTGAACATTTTCAACTTTGTTTCCTTTGATCTATTACTTTGGGTTTAGGGGAGGTGAAGACATCGAGTCAAGTTTTTAGAAAAGAGAGGGAGTGCAAATTGTTTATTCCGAGGAGTTTTTGTCCTGAAGGAATTCGCCATGTATAACTTTACAGAGAGTTCCTCTCCTCTATTCCCCTACCCTCCCCACAACTTGAGATGTCTCTATAGGCTAATAAACTATTCTCAAAACTCACTAATGCTCAGAGAGACTCATGACACCTGGAGAGATTTGGACAGCTGGGCATGGGGATTGGCCATCAATTTAGATCTAGACCAGGTCAATAGCATATGAAGGCTGTTGTTTCCTAACAGCTGTTCAGTGGCCTCTGTGAAATGAGGTGGTGGCTTCCGTCCAGTTTCTTGACAGCTGTCTTCCTCACAAAGAGCATTGCCACAATTGGCTCTCTTGCTAGCAGCCTCTGCAAGAAATTCACTGAATCTTTTCTCCCTTCCTCTTTCTCCTCTCCACCCTCATCTTCTTTCTCATTTCTGCTTCTCCCCTCCTGTCTTTTCCCTTCTCCTTTCCTTCTCTGTCTAACCAGTAGGTGGCCTGAAGAAAGAGTGAGCGGCAGCAATTCCTGAGGGAAGAATGTGCTAACACCTCACTGTGCTCTCTGCCAGGGCTTGCAAAGGGACCTAAGACAATGCTCACACCTCCCACAGTGCCTGCCTTCTCTGCTCCAGCCCTAAGTTGCTTCTTCAAGGTGTGTCAGAGTTTACTTTGGGGTTGTCTGTTTTATCCATTGAGCTTCTCCTGTCATCACAAGGCAGGGAACATGGCTATTTGTAGAATGCATGGGCCCACAGGGAATTTCGAGTGATTCAGAAGTTGTGGTACAAACCTTTCATTACAACTCCCTCTCAGGCACAACCAGAAGTTACTAGAGGCAGAAAACTGTGCAGTTTTTGCTTCCCTTCTCTGATAAGAGCTGCATATTTTGGGGGGCTATGTATGGTAATCATATTCCCCAACCGAAAATCAACGTACCAAACTGACCAAACATTTTTTGGATTTATAATATATTTATTTAACTAGTTTTTAATAAACTATAAATGAAACTCCAATTATAATTATATTTAACAAATCATTTGAATTAGAAGGAAGAAAATTCAACAAAACTAAGACTGCTTGAAAATCTGTGGCATGAATTATTAACTTCAAATTTTTAAATGCTCTTTGGCTTCTTCAGAAATAGTAGTAGTAGTTTTCATCCTTGAAATGCCCAAGTCTGCTTTCAGGTTATCCAACTTCATCTTCTCAGTCTCAATCTAAGAGTCAAAAAGTGAACTAAAGGAAGACTTATCACTCAGAAACGTGTTATTTTTCCAACCAGAAGGAGGCAATGGTAGGACATGATGTTTTCTTGCAATGGAAATAGAAAAATTTTAAACAATTTTACAGTGGTTCGGCACTTATTAAGAAGTCCAAAGCATTTTGCCCTAGGCTGCCTCTCTTTGGAATCTAAAACCTGTGTACAACATTGTCAGGGAAATTCAACCAACACGCCACATATTGGTTTGCATTTAACTCATTTAACTTATGATGTTGATCGCTAAGAACATTTACATGACCAAGAAGATATCCAAGCCTTTCAAATGATCACATGAAATCTAAATGAGGAGCATGAATTGGGGCAATATTAAACAGATGTAAAATCCCAGATATTCTTTGCAATTTAGAAGGTAAAATTACTCAGCACAACCACTTCTGGCAAGGGTTTAGAGTCTGAGAGTAATGACCAGGACCCACAAAACACTCGTGTAGGAAAAAAGTGAGGTTTAGAGCTGGAGAAAGTATCCCAGCACCAGTTTTGACTCTACAACATTGATGATCCACTTTCTCTCATCTGTCTCATGGGACAAATCATACTCTGTCACCTAATGGGTTATTTTTGTTACTTAATGGGGGATAAAGTTACTTGAAGATCGAAGTGCTAAATATTATTAATACTTAGAACAAGCAACTGTGAGCCAAGTGTAAAAAGAGCAATAGCTTTGAAGCACTGTAATTTCTAGAAAAGACAGATTGTCTAACGGGTAATAGAATGACTCTCAGTTTTGTGATTTATTTATTTATTCATTTAGAAAATAACGATAAGAGAAATCTGAGAAATGACACAATCAGGTTGGCTGTGTGACTCTTTGATCTATTTAAAAAAAACTCTCAAACGCTCTGACCTCAAAAAAAAAAAAAGTAAAAAAAAAAAGATAAAAAGAAAAAAAAATGTTTGGATTTATAACCATTTGTAGTCTAGATGTGACTTGAACTTTGCATTTAAAAAAGAAAGAATATTCCCCCTCCTTAGCTTACCATTTCTAAACATACCTCTCTCCTTGAAAGCAAATGACAAGTGAGAAAAAATTGGTTTATAAATGCCTAAGTCTCTACCTTAAAGAAGAGCTAGTATAATTCAAACAGGGCAAAATGAAGGTCTGAGAAGGGGTGAGATTTTAAGGCTTGGGCAATAAATAGAAGTGTCATTTCCTGAGTCCACACCTTCCTCTGTCATTGTTGGCTAGAACTCTGTCTGGCACTGTAGCTTTCTTATCTACACTAGTTAAAATCCCACCTTGTCACCTCCCTCTCTTCATCCTTTCTTTTCTTTCATAGGACATTGTATGAATGTCCTATGAAAGAAAAGGTGAATGGAGTACATGTCAATTATGTATATGAATAATATTCTTTTTCTAATAATGTATGCTAATTATAGGAAAAATATTTTCTATGTGGTTCATATTCATTTTTCTAACCTCTGAAAGTCTTCTCTAAAAATTTAGTCCATGGGATGCAAATTCAAATGTCATCATGGACTAAATTGCTGATAAAAATGAAAGAATCAGGTTTTTCAGACAATGAGGAGGTGGTGAGGCTTATGTCACTACGGAGGGCCACACCCATGTCCACCGGGGTGTACAATTCTCAGGCACCACAGTCATATCATACTGTATGTGACTGGTGCCCCCTAGTGTGAAGCAGTGCATGCCCTGCCCTTTTATCTATTTAGTACATCTTCCTTGAACTTGCTATGTGCCAGGCATGGTTCTAACTGCTGGGAGACAACCATGAACAAAGCAGACAAGAATACCTGGTCTTAGAAGCCTGAACACATTCTCATTCAATTATTTTTTTAAAAGGCAAAAAGCGCCATGCCAACCAAATAAAATGCATCTGCATGCAGAATTTGGCCCATGGGCCCACCAATTAATGATCCTGCTCTAGTCTTTTAAATTATTTCTGTGATCTTGCAGGTTTTAGCCACAGGGACAAAACACATAAATGTCCTGACTACAGGTTAGCACCAATTCTTAGCTCAAGCTTAATGAGAGCTTGTACATAGAAAAGTCAGCTGATTAATTTTCAATTAAAATTCTATTTCCCCCAACCCAGTGTCTATACTTGCCACTTCTTCTTCCAAGAAGACATAATTCCTAGAAATGATCTGTTAGGTAACTGAGGAAGGAACATTTGAATGAGGTGGGGCTCATGGCATTCTGCCAAAGCATTTTCTGCCTAAATCTTTGTTGATCTTGGAAACTAATGGGAGAGGTGGGCCGTCGAGCAGTGGTCAGTGTGGCTCCTGAACCAATTCAAAGTCTGCTCCTAACCACTTACAAATTTAATTAATTTTTTTTCAAGCAAAAAGGAAGATTCCCTAAAGTGTCAGTTCTCTTAGGACTTATGCTAACAGAAGCAGAGGAAGTGCAAACTGCAAAGAGCTCTCTTAGAAAGAATTTATTTCTTAGCTTTATGGCATCTGAATGCCATTTGACAGAAAGTTTTAATTTAATCTGTATGTATATAGGCAAAATGGAACTAAAAGAAGTTCTGATCATCTTGTTTATTTTCATGTCTGGAAGTTTTTTTTCTTCCTTTTTCTTTTCTTTTATTTTTTTCTTTTCCTTTTTCTTTCTTTTTTCTTTTTTTCTTTTTTTTTCTTTTTGCATTGGAAACCAGTAAAACTGAAAATAATACTTGTATTTTTCTACAAGAAGCTTTAGAGAAATGCTGTGATGGTACTGCAAGAGTTTAAAAGTTTTCCACCTCACAACTCACTTTGTGTTTTCTTAAATAAGATCCTGACTCAAAATATTTAAGGCACCTAGGTCACAAATCTGACGAGAGACATGGTATATAGGTATAAAGACCAAAGCATTCATATCTTCCAAGAAATAAAACAAAGATGATCTATTCTTCCTCTTTTCTACCTGTCTTCCAGAATCCTTTCTTTCCAAAACCCTTCATAAATGAATAATAATAACAATAATAATAATCAGAGGAGAGAGTGTTAACCTGTCAAATCTACACGTTATATTAAATTACTTTCCCCAAAGTTTAGAAGCATTTTCTGAAAGCCGTCAAAGGTATTAATTTTTTTCTCTCTCTCTTTAAATCACAAAGCAAAATTCCACTGTCCCTTTCCCCCCCACCCCCTTCTAAAGAAAAAAAAAAAAGTTGTTGAGTTTTGCTTTTCTATTCACTGCAATCCTGGCCAAAGTAAAGCCCTCTTTCTCAATGACGTCAAGATCTTTACCAAGATTAGGCTTTCATTTCTCTATTGCAGCAATTAGCCAGGGAATGTATAAAAGGCTTCAGGGAGACTCACTGGGCTGCAGAGAGAGCACTTTGCACCACAGATAGCACGAAGGAAAAGCCAGAGGGAGTGAGCAAAGGGAGAGGAGGCAGGCGCTCCTGAGGAAGGGAGAGTGAGACAGGCTGGGAGGAGAACAGAAAGTGTGTCATGAGGTCAGAAGGGGGAAACAGCTCTACTGCTTAAATCACATTTTTAAAACTCTGGCAATTCAAGAAAGAAACAGGCTACGTTTCTGAACATAGAGACAATGAAAAGCTAAAGAAAATTTTGCCATCTCTGCCACAGTCTCATAGGTGCTTGGAAATGAAAGTAGAGCTGCCTGTCTGTAACCGACTCAGAGAGGGGTAACTGGATTAGGGACTGAATGCGTAGTTGTTGTTTTTTCTTTTTTTCTTTCTTTCTTTCTTTCTTTTTTTCTTTAACATCTTAAATCCTGAAAGAGGCTTTTTTTTTTTTTTCTTCAACTCAATTGAATGGTCAATCATCTGCTCCAGCTGCTGGGCTGGAGAGACTGGACTTAGTCTTGCCATTTCTGCTGCTTTAAATAAGAAGACAACTTGAGCTTCTTTTTAATTTAGTTCTTCTCCTTCTCCCCCACTCCCCCAACCTTCCCTTCACCTCCCCACCCAGTTACCACCCTTTAAATAAGCGGGTGAAGGTGAACCACAGCGCACCAGGGAAGTGACTCAGGAGGCAGAGAAGATGGGCATCCTCAGCGTAGACTTGCTGATCACACTGCAGATTCTGCCAGTTTTTTTCTCCAACTGCCTCTTCCTGGCGCTCTATGACTCGGTCATTCTCCTCAAGCACGTGGTGCTGCTCTTGAGCCGCTCCAAGTCCACTCGCGGGGAGTGGAGGCGCATGCTGACCTCAGAGGGAATGCGCTGCATCTGGAAGAGCTTCCTCCTGGATGCCTACAAACAGGTGAGCTGCGCTCAGAGGAGCTTCTCCGTAGGTCAGCAGGGGCAGGGGCTGGAATGTTTGGGACTCGAGGCCCCTAGGAGCCCCGGAGTGGGTCTGGAGTGGCTGTCGTGGAGCCCTATTTGGAAGCCTGGTGGATATGCTCAAGTGAGCTTCTGCTTTTACTTTCTTCACCTGTCACCCAAGTTAGATTTGGGGGTGACAGGTAGTAAGCCATAGTGACTTCGTGTGACCTAATTAGGAGCCTTTCTAATAAGAAGCATTAATGGCTTGCTGCGATTTTGGAGTAGAGGATATTTGTGCGGGCACAGCAACTTTGGGAAAAGTGAAAGTGTTGGGGGAGGGAAGACTGCTGCATTTAATCTGCTCCTGTGATAAACTGGGATTTTGATGTTTTGCTTGATGAGATGCTATGTGAGGTGTATTAGGAAAGACAGTTCAATAGGTGGGCACTGAAAAGCAAGAGAAAAAAAAAAAGAATGCTACTCAAAACTCTTGGAGAGTTGACAAAACTTAACCAAATGGTCACGGCAGGTGTGATTTGGCATAGTATCTGCTTCATTTCTGGTAGAGGTAAGAGTTAATGTCAGAAAGCTTGTGCGCAGCATCATCCTCAACACTGATTCTGATTTGAACCCTTTTGAAGCGATTATCAGGTGCTGAGTCCTGAGATATTGGATATCAGTTTGCATAAGAAAGATCTGAGAGCTGGCTGTCGGAAATCCAGTCTTTGTAAAAGAAATCGTATTTGCTTTCTTTCTCAAAAGTAAAATAAGTTGTCTTAGAAAGAGCAGATAGGTCTAGGTTCCTTACAATTTCAAAGCTGTTACAACATGTGCCTTGAGCCCTGGAGTAGTGACCTCACTTACCTGCAGAAGTGGTGTCCTCAAAGCCGGAGATAAGATCTTAGTTTCTAAGTAAAAAATGCTGGCATTCCAGCCTTTTTGCTACTCAGAGCGTCCTCAACTCAGATCTTAAGGGGCAAAGTGGAACATTTTGTCATTGGTCCTTAGTCAATTCGTCCCTTCCCCCTATGCCTCCTGAAGGTCCCTGGGCGAGAAGAATTGACTCAGTTGGCAAAAGTTGCCATCAAAGCAGACGATATTGCTTTTCCTTAATAGTATTGGGAGACCTTGTCCAAGATGCTTAGAGATGGAATTTGAAGGGAATATGGAAGCCAAAGAAGTGGTAAACTTCAGCATCTCGGAAACAGAGAAGAAATTCAGAACAAAAGAGGAGGAAGAGATTGAGACCCTCATAAACAAACACTAGAAAACTAAATCTATGAACTAGGAAAGGAAAAAAAGTAACTTCTAATCACAAAGAATCCAGAGTAGGGTTGTTCCATTGAAAATCAAAGAAATGTTCGAGAAGAAAATATCTACTGTGAATTAAGGAAGTTTTACTACAATATGTGTCTTATTATTGAGAGTAACCTGCAGAAGGTTTGTATTTTTTCTAAAGACAGGTTACTTAGAGCTCTGGTTAATAAGTGAAAATTCTTTCATAATAATACAAAATAATGCTCAAAGTTCTAATAGTAAAACTCACTTATATTATACACGTGGGGCCAATGGGAGATGTGGTGAGGAGATGTTGATATGATCATTTCATTTCCACAAATGTATACACTGAATGTAAAGTTTTTATGTTTTAGGAGTAGAGAGTTTGGAGGAGGGTGGGCAGTGCACAGTTATGTCAGGCATATCATTGATTAAGAAGTTTCATCATTTACATTGGTATTTTGTAAATCTTAGGAGATAACATGGCAATGTCAGTGGTTTGATTTCAGCATATTAAACTGTTACTTTTTTGAAAGACAAAAAAAAAAAAGCCTATGAAAAAAGTCACCGCTTGGGAGAACTTTACTTATATGCATATATACTTATATCAATCTCTCTCACATAAAATATAGGAGCTGTGATCTTACCCATAAAAATTAAGTGAGGTTGCTTCTCCTATTAAGCAGCTTATTAAAATTAAAAGGGAAAAACAAACAAATGCCTCTGTAATAAACTTCATTATTTTTTTTCACTAACGTATAGTGTTCCATTGTGTTGCAATATTTTGTTATTCCTATTCCAGGAAATTGAGAAGGATGAGTGATTTGTTTTTTGGGTTTGTTTGTGTACTTGTGCGCACACACGTGTGTGTGTGTGTTTGTGTGTGTGTGTGTGTGTGTGGCATGTGGTTTATCTATTCCTCTCCTGTTTCAAATCAGTTTCTGTCTACTGATTTGATTAGTGACCAAGTTCACAACTGATGTCATTAAGTCTGCTTTTAATGATCTATATAATAGCTGCCATGGGAAGAAGCAACCCAAGAACCCACATGTCCAGAGACAAGACTGGACTGGGTATGTAATAAATGGAAACATTGCAAACACAACTCTGAATTTAGGTCTCCTATCTCCAAGTATGGCCAGAGTGGTGGTGGCTGTGGTGGCTCAGATGCCCTCAAATGGGTCATTCGGAATCTCTGAAACAGGTTGAATCACTTCCCTGAATGCTGTTGTCATCTATGCCACTATCTCTGGGTGTAGCCATTTCTAGGGACACATTGGAGGAGGTTCTGTTTGAGATGGCATCACAGTACTTGACAATCCTGACTTGCATTATTTTGAGGCTACTGTCTCCGGAAACAGAGTTTTCCAGGATGAGGGGTATATGCATATGTGATATGATTAGGCAGGTCATCTTTAATTCTCCTCGTTGTTGAATATCAGATACTTGGGTAGATATTTAGAGAAAGTGCAGTAAAAGTGTTGTTATCCCTGTGTTTGGCTCCTACAAGAGGTAACAAAGAAATTAAAACAGAATATAAAACAAAAACCTCTTCTTCATTAAAACGTCGAATTGGATTTAAAATGAACTTTGTAAGGAAGCTTTTAAAGATAATTTGGGTTTCGTGAGAGGGAGTTTCATGCACTGTTTTGATGAAAAAGTAAGTCTACAGAAACTTGTGAGAGATTGAGATGAATAATAGATATTTGTTATTTAAGTTTCCCTAGTTGGTGTCATTGCATCTAACACTACATCCTTGTGCTGGTGCTCAAAGACTCAGAAATGCAACCAATAAGCACACTGCCCTGCCTGGGAGTCTAGCTTCTACCTAAATGAAGTGTAAAAGTAAACACACAGTATAGATGCTGACAAGCAGTTCAGCTTCTGCATGGTTAATATTGCAGTGGCACAGAAAACATATTCATTTGAACATATAATTTTGGTTTTGAAAGGGTCTCTTTAACATTCTCCTCCTCCTCTTTATTCACCTCAAGCCTTTTGACACTAGTTTCTACAATGGAAAATGGCTCTTTTAAGAGAGAAACATTTTCAAAGAACACAAAGAAGGCCACAGCCAGAGCTTGTCCATCACTTGAATAAAACAGTGAGAAATGATAGAGTTTAGAGCTACATTTTCAAGGTAGGAACCAAAAAGAGATGGAACCAAATGGCCAAAAGGGAATCAAATTCAGAGGAAAGAGTAGGTAGCTTATTCTTCAACTCTGATTTATTTGGCCAATTTGAATATAAATGGTTAAGCTACTGCTTAATAATTGTTTGGCTGTTTACAAGAACATCGATGTAGCCTGATCATTATGTCAAAGAATTTGAAATTTCCTGATAGTGAATAAAGCCAATCCAGGGCTTTGGATAGGAAGAAGGATGTGTAAAAATGGAGGGGATAAGATTCTGCCATCCTCACCCTCTCCATTTTTATCATTTGCTTTACTTTCTATCAGGAGAGTAGGTGATATTGGTACAGAAGCCTTTTTCAGAAAAAGGAAAAAAAAAAAGAAAAAGAAAAAACAAGGTTAATAGTATATGCTCTATTTCCAGCTTATACTTGATGAATAGTCCTTTCTTTTATTCCCTTGCCCTGCATTTCACAGTCCACATGCGAAAGCAGCGTTATCCTTTCCCCGTGCACTGAACACTGGCAGTAAAAGGAATCCCATCGTCGAGGGAATCAAATTTATAAATACACCATATATTTACACTTTTGTTCATATTTATAAATATCGCTATCACAACATTTGAGCTTGGCCCAGAGATGTCCCCTGTTGTAAAAAATGCAAACCCTTTATTTACCTCCCTTGTTGGTGTTGTGTTGATCTTGATTACAAAAGCGTAAGAAAGGACAACTGTAATAGTGCAGATGAGGGATAAAAGTCAGTGATGACGATATTGCATTTTACGTATGTCCTTTCTGATCATTGCAAAATAAAGGGACCCTTTGGGAACATCGGAACTTCAAGACCAATTAGTGGAAATGATGCTTCTTGTGTTTGGGCATTAAATACTGGGCAGGGTTCTCTTTAGAGCGGCTAATGCTGGCAGGGAAAGAGGTACCGACCTAATTACTCTTCCGCAAGAGTAAAAAATGCCTTTTGAATGCCTCTTTGGCAAATACGTCTCATTAAGGACAAAAACTAAACACAAACCCTCTAAGAAGGAGAAATTAAGATGATAGGTAACTTGTGGCCAGGAGACTTTCTGTGCCACTGTGGGAAATTAAAACAAAGTTTGGGAGTACCAAGGGATAACTTGTTTTTGTTGAGCTTCTTTCCTGCAGCCTAAATGTTATTATTATGGGACCAACTTTATTTTTTTTCATCCTTTTGGCTCTTTGTCAAAGAATGCTTTGCTCCTGGGGAAAGCAAAGAATCTTCCATCATTGAAGACAATGGCGATTCTCCCATTCCATCTCAGCATGGTGCATAACCGAGCAAACCAAGAAATTCTCCATTTGAAACTCTGGTCATAATAAGAATTTAATTTTCATGGTGCTCTAATGGGAAAACGAGATGTGAATAACAGTGTCCTTCTAAAAGATTTGTTTAGTTTAAAGCAAACTTTCATTTTTAAAATTTCTAAAACTTTTTTCTTTTTATTGCTAAAGTATCCTCCATTAGCAGGTTTTAGCCAAGATGGATAAATTTTATGATTAGCGTATGATGCTTATAAAAACAGGCTACTGGTAAACTCATAATTGGATTTACAAATCATGGGCGTGTATTTTTCCCCCATGGTATTATTAATAGCATTGATTTTACCTGGTCATCCTCATGAACAAGGTATCTGTTTATGTCATTGGAATCTGCAGTAAGGTCACACTGATGCTCAAAAAATAAGAAGGATTGGCTACTTTGATTTGAAGCACTAACCATTTTATGCACTATCTGAGATAATTAAGAACAGATCAACAGCATTAGGTGTTGATTATGTAGTACTCTGCAGTAGGCTTCCAGGATTCACATTTCTCAATTGTCTGTCTCAGTGAGCTCATTCATTTCCCAAATATGATTATATTCATTGCAGATCAAGGTTATTGTTAAGTGTAAGATTCTTCACTGACCCTACCTAGGATTATAACAACTTTCATTCAATAATTCATTCAATAAAACTTAATATATAATATATATGTATATAATATATATCTCAGCTTAACAAAATGCCAATGCAAATACATAATACAGACATTATGTATTTGGTAACTTTCTTAATTTTTGAGTGAAGGTATTGTACTTTTTGTACTTGTTCTAAAATTTCTAAGGTAAACTAGTATGTCTGTATTTTGGAAAGAATTGTGTAGCTGAATTATATATTGTCACTAAGAAAAAGAAGGTGCTTTAACTTTCTAAGAAAATTAACTACAGGTAACAAGAGAGTCACCTGTGACTGAAGCATCAGATTAGATTATTCAGTTGAATAATCAAGAATAATGCAAAGATCACCACTTCTGCTTGGGTGAGAGCCAGGGGTGTCAAAAGCCCATTGAACAAAACCACATAATTGTTTGTTAGTCTTAAAAATGACTACAAAAAGCAGATGGATGTTTCACCTACAAAGAACCTACAGGTCTATAGTCCAGAGGTGATTCCTCTCCTGTGTATGGGCTGCTCACTTAACAAGAAGCACAACAACTGATGGATTCAGAGTGATTTGAATACATTCACATCTTTATGTTACAATATGTTGGCGAATATAGCACAAGCACATCATTAAAAGCAGCCTTCCTAGAACGTAACTGCTATTTTAAGTGGGAAAGAGCTAATGCAAAAGTGGTTGTAATGCTACCTACCACCTAAATCTACAAAGAATTACAAAAAGGACCCACAGATTAAAAGGTTTATAATATCTTTAAAATTTATATCTTTTAATTTTAAGTATATTTTAATACCCCAGAGACAATTGTGGTTTATATAAAATAATCCACCCAAAGGGGGCTTATTGGGTTTCTTCATCTAGTGTCACTTGCAAATTAACTGAGAAAATTAATATAAATAAAATAACCTTTTTCCCTGATAGTGACTGAAAACAAATGTACTATTTAAGTCACACCAACAGCTTCCTTTCCTAAGAAAGAAGAATGTTATTCTAAGACTTCTTTTAGAAAACTAATAGTACTTATTTAAAAATTGCCCTGCTAAGATTTTTTCAGAAGGGAGAGAAAGGACTTTCAAAATTCTTTCGCTATAGTTAAAATGAGTTACGCATTAACATCAGACAGAAGTTTCTGAGGAAAGGCCCCTCAGTGCTTGTTTTGGATTGGCGAGTCTTTAACAATTCACTTCTAAGTGACTTCAATTAACAACAGTGTTATATGTGGCTGTATTTATATGAGAATAAATTGATCAAGTTGGAAGTGTTTTATAATATTAAGGATAGTGTATAAAAATCAATCGCACTTCTGTAAGGTGTCCCTAATGTCATTGGCTTTGATTAAACCATTCTAGGAGAAGATACAGCTGTATTAATTCCAACTGAAGTAATTGGCTCTTTTATGTTGCCTGCTTTTTATTATCCATTTACAGATCCAAAGACCAGCAAACTTTCTTTCAGTCTGTGTTCAACTATTTGAAACCACGTGCAAAGGGAGAACATGGAACAATTTTCTTCTATACCTCTTCTGTCTGGGTATTTTATAATTCAGAGGAGCTTGTTAATAAAATGTATGATAGAAAAGTAAATGGCGTGTGACTTCCCAGATAGAAAGTGGGAAACAAACAAAACCCACATGAAAAGTGAGAAATTAAAAGCAGAATTCTGGAATAACTTTGTTTTTGTTCTTTGGTTTAATGGAAATGATGAAGTTCTAGTCATAAGAACCCAAAGTAAGCAGGAGCTGTAAAAATCTGAAGAAAAGAGGTCATACTGAGGAGAGCTCAAATCACTTCTAAGGATAACTTTTTATTTTTAAACATAGACTTGCCCAGGAAAGATGGCATTCTGATTTACAGGTTTGGGTGGCATCTAATAATGGCAGCCTACACCCACATAGTGATTTATCGTGTACAAAGAGCTATTTTCTTTGCGTTATCCACCTAGAACCATATAAGGAAGACAGGCATTATTATCACCATTTTACACATTGGAAAGTTGAAGTGCTGAAGAGGTTGAGTGGGACTAGCCCTTTTTATACACGATGGACTCCAGGTTTTCTAGCTCTGGCCAGGAATAGAGCCTGTTGGTATCATTATGCCTTGATTGAGATTAAATGACTTAGCATCGTGCTAGAAAATAAAGGTCTTTCCTGAGTATTTTAGAATTTAGAAGTGGGAATTCAGAATGAGTTACTATGTCTCAAGACTCTGATAATTTGTCTTAAAGTAGACCATTTAACTTTTAAAATGAAGTCAATTAATCATTCGTTATATAATGTGTGCTAAGCATTGGCAGCGAAGTAAGGATAGCGAAGAATACCAGCCTCAACTTAATTACAAAGAGAGTTAACTGCAATGCCTCCAATGATAAAAATAATTACCTTCGGTGACTATACAGAATAAAAAAGACTTTTATTCTCTTTAGGGCCATTCTTTACATTACCTGCCATGATATCTCTTTACTCAAATCAATATATGTTTACCACATCCTCTGAAGGAACTACCACATTTTATTAGAGCCAATTGTTTTTATACAGAGTGAATTTGAAGTGACAATGTGTTTCATGTGGTATTCTCTCCCTCTTTCTTTTATTCACCCAAGGTGAAGCTGGGTGAAGATGCCCCCAATTCCAGTGTGGTACGTGTCTCCAGTCCTGAAGGAGGGGACAACAGTGAAAATGGTACCCAGAAGATAACTGATGGAACCGAGTGCCACCTTCTTGACTTTGCCAACCCTGAGCGCCCGCTGGTGGTCAACTTTGGCTCAGCCACTTGACCTCCTTTTACTAACCAGCTGCCAGCTTTCAGCAAACTGGTAGAAGAGTTCTCATCAGTGGCTGACTTCCTGTTGGTCTACATTGATGAGGCCCATCCTTCAGATGGTTGGGCAGTGCCTGGGGATTCTTCTTTGTCTTTTGAGGTGAAGAAGCACCGGAACCAGGAAGACCGATGTGCAGCAGCCCACCAGCTTCTGGAGCGTTTCTCCTTGCCGCCCCAGTGCCGTGTTGTGGCTGACCGCATGGACAATAATGCTAACGTAGCTTATGGAGTAGCCTTTGAACGTGTGTGTATTGTGCAGAGACAGAAAATTGCTTATCTGGGAGGAAAGGGCCCCTTCTTCTACAACCTTCAAGAAGTCCGGCGGTGGCTGGAGAAGAACTTCAACAAGAGATGAAATCTAGATTAGCTGTTTAAAGGTATGATTGTAATAGAGCTTTTTAAAAAAAATTATATATCTATATATATATATATATAAAGGGAAAGGAACTAAGAACCGAATCCACTATTTCAACTGAGTCTCATTGCTTCACTGAAAGACAGCGATTTACATGTCAGAAGAACGTAAACCTCTAACATCTCAATACTTCTTTACCACTCGAATGGCATTTGGCTAAATAATAGCCCCATCACTTCTATTTCTTTAAAAAAAAAAAAAGTCCTGACTGTAAAGATCCCAAGGTGGAGAGGAAGAAACACTGTTGATACAGCCGATGTGTGCTTTGGGACCCGAAGAAAAGACTTACCGGAATAACTACTATGTCAGAGAAACTACTGTCTTTGTTAGTATAAGGGATATCGCCTATGCTTTATTCCATATGGATAAAGCCCAACTAGAAAATTCCCAAATATTTACGTATAATGTGGCCTTGAACCCAGGCCATATGATTAGGACCTTGGTATTTAACATGTTAGAAAAGTTTCTGATGTTCTAGTTTCTAGTCATGTAGTGCTCTATGCCAGTCTAAATAAACCAGAACTCACAGGTGTATTTGTAGATGTCAAGAATGATTCCCAGCTGTAAGGTTAGAATGACCATCTGAAATTTGAGGGTTACTTTCTAGGCAGGTGAAGAAAGCGCTAGAAGAAAATCGAGTTGACAAACTAGGAAAAAGAGGTAGAAAAATTAGAGGGCTTCATAGAGTTTCACCTTGAAGCTTTAGAGAGTAGGACTAATTTGTTTCCATAGAAATATGGAAACAAACACAAGGCCAGAAAAAGAGCTCAATTAAGAGTAGCATAGAGAATATACAATATACTTATCATATACTCCTAGATTGAGAGAGAAAGGGGATCAAAGGGGAAAAAAGAACACTCTTCAATATTTGTATTTATGAGGTTTTTTTGTGTGTGGAATGATTACCTTTTGAAACATGTTTGTGGTATGTATGTTTTCAGTGGGTGCATTATACACCATGATACCAATTAAAGGTAATATTGGTGGGACCAGCAGTGCTGGTCTGCTCCTCTCCATCCCTAAAATTATGATCAGGCCCTACTCATTCTTGGTCCTAGTCACTATAGGAGAGTTTTTTCAATGCTGAGCTCTTCAGCTCAAGATATATACATACATATGTATGTATACATGCACGCGCGCACACACACACACACACACACATTTATTGTCAGATGCTGTGGCAGGTAGGCGCCCTAGCCATTCTGCTGCAGCACTGTTTTCCTCCCAAAGAATGTAAAGTATAATGAATGATTGGTAGTACGAACAAACAAGGTTTCTTCACTTGTAAAATAAAAGAAAAGAAAGTTAATGTGAGACAATTTCCCATTAGGAATTTTGGAGGCCTTGATATAAGGCAATCCTCAGTAGTATGGAATTTAGTGAAATGGAATTCCCATTGACATTTGAATTTGGACTTGAGTCTTCCTTTGTTCCCATTAGCTGAGGTCTAGTAATCTAAAGCCTCTATAGTACATTAATATAATGTTATTTTAATATATATAGATGATATTTCTTTATAAAATGAAGATACTATAGTTTTACCTATAAGTAATATAAATTTACCTATAAGTAAAATATCTAAAATATCATAACTTCTGAAAGAATAGACCTACAAATTTTCTATCATAATTTTTTTATTGTAAATTTAAAGATGCTATCAAATCACAGTATATGGTTGTATTTATATGTACAATCAAAGGTTCTTATGACCATTCCACTAATAATTGAATCATAAAATAAAACTAATAGAAAAAGATACCTAAAATTGAAAATATCTTCCTGAACTAGTTAGTTGCCTGAAATGTAAAAAAGTGGGACCTGAGTGCACAAGAACCAAAAGTCTATTTTAAAAAAAAAAAAAAAACAGCAACAAAAATCCTGGAGCAACACAGTAGCCATATCACTAGTTCGTTTATTATTTAGATTTTAAACCACCATTTTAACCGATTTTTTTACACCAACATTTAAGTTTCTCAGTGCTTTAAATTCTACAAAACACACCCACAAAGAGACAAGGCAGATTTTGAAAACGTGACGTTATCTAACGAATTTCTGGAAAACCACAATGAGAATAGTTTATTTCGGAGTCCTCAATTGTTGAACTCTATAACTCAAGGCTTATCAATGGGCCCCACTGATTTTTATCTACAAAATGGTGTTGAGATTTATGTGGTACATAAATGAATAACTAGTTGCAGCATACTCACTGTTGTTCTTAAAATTCCCCCTTGTACTACATGTATAATAATGGTACGGGATGTTAGAGAAGCTGGTTGGGGGATGAGATTTGGCTAAGGCAGTTAGTGCTAGCCATCTGGGGAAAATGATGATGAAAAATCAGCCAGTCGTGATATATTTTTAAAGAAAGAGAAAGTCGTGTGCATGCAATTCCTCTTCCTGAGGATAGCCCAATGGAGAAACGAAGCAGTGCAAGTAGACATACAAAGGCACAGGCTGAATATCAGGGAAAAAGATATGTTCAATAGAACATAGAAGAGTCACTGGAAGAAAGGCTATCGGGGGCCAATGGAGAAAGTGAATTGACAAAGCTCAGGAATCCTGCGATAATACAGAGTGGCTTGGTGTTATCAGAATTATGATAAGGCTGTAATTATGTAACCTATTTATCTCAACATAAACTTTTATAATTTCCTGTGATGTATCTTTTATGAACTTAACAAGAACTCATTATTTGAGATAGAGGGGAATCGATGCTTAGTTGATATGCTCAGAGAAATTATTAGATTGCCAATACCCATCCCATCTAGCCTGTCTTTTATAAAGTATGTTCCTTTGAATGATTGTAGTTCTTATTCTCACAAGGTAAAAATTATATATATATATTTAAAATTTTATGTATAAAACTTTGAATTGCTCTTCTTAATACCTAAACATCTTTCCCCCCTGTGTTTACATGGAGCTATCAGTTTAGCCTTTTAAACTGAATTAGCTTGTCTATTAGTGAAATAGTTTCTGAGCAATTTTAGATATTATCATAATGTCTGGATTCTCTCAAACAGATAGTGTTTGAAAGACTTATGTCTTAGAATTAATCAAAGCTTACTTTATTTTATTGCTTAGAGAAAATATTAGTGGTATCAACAATGACTCTCTTAAATGGGCATGAATGAAATATCTGCAGTAATGTAGGTGTTCGATACAGACATTAAAATATAACTGACCTCCTTAGGAGCAGATTAGTCACTCTGTTCTTGCTTTGTATAGCTAAAGTGACAGTTATTTAACCTCTATGACCGTTTATATTTATGTTTTAGATCTCTGGTCCTGTGTCTTCACCTTGTTTATAGAATATACCCCTGATTTTTGGTAATATCAACTTCTAAATGGCCTAATGATTTAAATTCTGCCATTAACCAGGCATGCCTATTCTATGATCAAGGAGAAAAGACTGCTGTCTTTCATGTTGCCTGAATATATTTCACTATCTGAGCTCTTGAATAAAAATGATGAAGTATGGCGAGGTCATGCATGGGTACTGCCTTGCTGCGTAAAATACCAGAGGGGTAGGTTAAAGACAATGTCTAGGCCTTTGAGTAAATTCCCAGCTGGATACAAGGTAACCTCAACATGCCCTATGAGCTATATCTATAGCAAGAAGATTGCACTGATGTATATCCCATTCTGTAAATCTTAAGAGGATAAACCTGGCCATTTATTCCACCTCACGTCTGACTAATGGTTTGGCAAATAAGCTTAATTAGAATCACATGACCATTGCAAAGGAAAAAAATGTGGACACTGACTTCTGTCCCATTGAAAAATTAACGAAAACTATTACCAGCATTGAAAGCTTTTCGCAACATGCCCAGTGTCATATCTCTCAACAGTGGAGATTAGCAATGAGGCTTTTCATTCCAAAGCTTAAAAAAGAAGATATTGCCAAAAATCAGAGCTAGTGTTTTATTCCATCCTCATCCCTACTTCCTCCTTTATCTATTAAAAATAGAAGCTAAATCCAGCCTTTATATGTACATCTAGAATGGGGCATAAATACTAACCTCTGCTTGCTGATCAGCGTTCTCTTGGTAGTATCCCAAGGACCTCTATGAAATAAGTGGGCAGAGCCTGGGGGAGTCAGGAAGCTCTAACTGGGAAGAACTGGGCTCTGTGGGTTTGGTCTACTGATTTCGGAAGATTTGAACAGAAACTTCTCACTAGTGGAGGAGAGCTGAATGCCATCGAGTGACTTTAGGATGAGCCAAATATTGATCTACTTCCTAATGCCTTACCTTCTAGGCAGCACCAGCAGCAAGGTCTCAGAGCTTAGAGATCCAGCTCTGTTCCACAGTGAGTCTGAACTGATGGAAAGCAAACATGTACAGACATCCAAACAAGGCTACTCACGCAGGTTGGGGCTTGCTGCCTGTCTAGGCAGCAGCAACAGAGCTCCAGGGAGTTTGTTTAATATTTACTGAGGAGATTTCGAAGACCCAGGAGATGTTTAATGAAGTCACTATTTTGGCTCAAAATTCCCTTTACCCCTCGAAAAGCAAACAGGTAAACACATAAATGAAAGAAGCCACAGAAAGGGGTGGGAAATAAATAAAATTCTCTCGAGACTTCTCTACACCACGTCACTGGTCAGTGTGGTTTTTATGTGTTAGATTTGGAGGATGTGAAAACATAAGTATCCAATACTTTATAACCAAAGCAATTACAAGATATTGGGTAGGGAACGTTGGCCAGTTTTGTTTAGTTTTGCATCACATTTTCACCAGACTCCATCACTAGCCCAAGCAATTGGGGCCTCGAAGAGGAAGACTGGGATGTGCAGAGGTTACCAGTGTGCGAATGAAAACTGCTGACGAAAGAGTCATCGACTCAGTTAGTGGTTGGATGTAGTCACATTAGTTTACCTCTGCTCATTTTTGTCTTCCTAGCAAGGAGAATATTCGGGGCATGATGCTATGAGGCCTGGGTAAATGTGGTGAGAATGCATGTGTGTATATCTCTGCTTTTTGGTTGCAGAAACAAATGCTTTGGAGATTATCAGTAGAAAGAGTGTTGTTATATTGGTGCTGAGTGGTATGTGTGCTTTTACAATTTGTTCTTGTATTTTAGTGAACTTTGAATAAAAGAATAAAGTTACTCTTTGGTTCTATTTGTTTATTTTTGAATTACTCTCTAGACCTTGCCCTTGGCTAGAACACATTCATAGTTGACAAGGGAAAGAGAATCCATCATTCTAATATTTATTCCTTGGTATTTGTGGGCAAAGTCACCAGCGATGCCAGGTTATTTTAATCTCCTGCTGTGTGCCAGAGTCTTCAAGGAAATCAAGACAAGTTAAAAGAAAATCTTCTGATATTTTCCATATTTATGAATAAGTTGCACACAGAATTCATGGAAAGGAGACTGTTAGAGAGACTGTGGAGAAACTTTTACTTGGTTATATTTACACCCAGGTTTTCTAAGTGCAAAAAATAAACCTTCCAGGAAGTTGGTTAGAGCAATACATATACACGCATACTTAAAACACATACACTGTGCATATGTATGTATGTGTGTATGAGTATATAATACACACCCACACACGCACACACATATATGTATAAAATTTGTCATATGATCGTCAGTACTGTAACATAGAATAAAAAAACTCAACACCTGAATGCATTTATATCAAGCACTTTCCACTATGAGAAGGTATAAATGATATGAATGGTTTAGAGACGCAGTGGCCTATTAATGACAAGGAATATGTTTGCAACAGGGTGAAATATGAGCGTTTTGTTCCTGAAAACAGGTGACTTAACCAAAGTAGTAGTATCTCTTGAGACTCTTGCTCACGGTACCTACACATAATCATTTCATTAACATTTGTAGTATCTTAAATAATATTCCGGAATTTTACTGAAAATTTAAAGAATCATTACTTTGATAACAGTTGATTGAGTTTCTATTCTTTGCAGGGTGCACTTCGTGCTAGGTGCAATGGGAGATGCAAAAGCAGTAAAACTAAACTCACAAAGACATGACTTCCTCAAGGAACCTGTCACGGACTCATCAAGACTCTGCAAGTGACAAACTCAAATTAGTCTACAAACAAAACAAAATGAAACAAAACAAAACAAAAAATTTATTGGCTGATATAACCAACCCTGGAAATGATTGGGATGAAATTCGCCTCAGGGACAGCTAGATGCAGGGCCTTAGAAACTTATTAGCGTTTGCTAGGTCTTTTGTCTCTTCTCTTTTCTGGGTGTCAATTTTTTGGTTCAGACCAGTTGCTCCTTATGTTGGGCGACCTGGCTGGGGGAAGCCTCTCCTAGCTTACATTCTCATTATTAGATGTCTCAGATTGAGTTTGACCCTGCCCACAGGGAAGGACTTGAACTGGATCGACTTGTGTCACACACCACACCCACTCTGTTGCCATGGGAGTAAGGTATGTTACCAGAAGAAAGAGCAAGAAGTGCTGGGAATGCACAAAGGTATCAGAAGTTAACTTAATGGTCATTATTACTATTTTTTTATTGAGGTAATATTGGTTAATAACATTATATAAATTTCAAGTGTACGACCTAATTCGATATCTGTATTGCATGCTCACCACCAAACATCCAGTTTCCTTTCATTAGCGTATATTCGATCACCTTTACCCAGTTTGCTCTCCTCCAACCCCTTTTCCCTCTGGTAACCATCGCTCTATTGTCTGTATCCATGAGTTTGGGTTTTTTAAATTTATTTTGTTAGTTCGTTTGTTATTTTTTTTTGTTTTATATTCTACATATTTGTGAAATCATGTTATTTTGTCTTTTTCTCTCTGACTTATTTCACTTAGCATAATACCCTCAAGATCCATCCATGTTGTTGCAAATGTCAATTTTTCATCTTTTTTCATTGCTGCGTGGTATTCCAGTGTGTGTGTGCGTGTGTGTGTGCGCGTGTGTGTACCATATCTCTTTTTATTCATTCATCCATCAATGGACACTTAAGTTGTTCTCATATCTTGGCTATTGTAAATAATGCTGCGATGAATGTAAGAGTCCATATATCTTTTTGAATTAGTTTTCGTACTCTATGGATAAATACCCAAAAGAAGAATTGCTGGATCATATGGTCGTTCTATTCTTAACTTTTTAATCAACCTGCATACTGTATTTTATAGTGTCTGCACCAATTTATAGTCCAACGAACAGAAAAAAGGGTTCCCTTTTTCCACATCTTCTTCGACACTTCTTATTTCTTGTCATTTTGATAATAGCCATTCTAACAGATGTGACGTGATATTTCACTGTGGTTTTGATTTGCATTTTTCTAATAATTAGTAGTGTTGAACATCTTTTCGTATGCCTGTTGGCCATCTGTGTGTCCTCCTTGGAAAAATATCTATTCGGATTCTGTGAGTCGCCCTTATTTTTAGTTTTCCTAATAATAAAGGTTAAATAAGAATACAAGAGTGTCTCAGAAAATGGTTGGATATTACAATTGATAAGAAAGAAATTCAGTGAAAAGAAGGACCCTGTGGATAGAACTCTCAGAGGAGACTTTGTGGAGTTTAAAAGGACTTAAATTGACCTAAGAAGATGGGCAAGATTTAGAGAGAGAAGATGGACTGTTTTCCACTTGGTAAATCAATATGTATTTACTAAGTGTCTGTGAGTTGTGACTAAAAAGGCCAAAAAAGTCAAAAAGTAAGACTCTAAATATGTCCATCATCCTTAGAAAGGAGAATTCAATTCAACTCTGTAAAAGCTGAGAGAACTGAGGATGGGAGCCATGTTTTATATTTCTTTGTATTTCTTCCTCTTTCAGGTGAGCAAATATTTAACTAAAATACAATCACTAATGAATGTTATAAGCTCCTATTAAGTCATAAATGAAGCACTAGCTATCAAAACACTACATTCAGTGGGCATATATACAAATGGTATAAAATATGGCTTCCCATACTGTAAGTGTTTACAGTCTAGTTGGTAAATGAAAAATCTAAACATGATAATATCTAACGTACCAGATATAACCTCCAAATGTACTGAGCTTTAAAGTCTTGAAGTTTTGCAATTTAACACCATCTAAAAAGAATCTGTAAAAGAAACTGGAGGGGGAAAGAAAACATAGAAAAGGGTATTTTAAAAATAAGAGGGTCTTCCAGCCAGCAATGAGCTTTTAAAGATATTCCAGGAAAAATTGTAATAAAGTTCCTAAGTATAATTCATTGTACTGGGGCATTTTGCAAAGGCATTCAGAATCTGTTTTCAAATTTCACATAAGTGAGAATTCACTGTGGCTTAGTCATCTTAGTCCTAGATTTGTGCCATAGACAAAAGGAAGATATACTAGAGTAAGAAGCAAAGAATAAATCTCCAACATACCCTAGTGCAAAAACTTGAAAACTTTAAATCAGGAAAATGCAAGGTCTGTTTTCGTGAAGTTAATGAAATGTCCTGACTGAGCTTGCACATCTAGCCATTGGGAATTCAAGGCATCAACCTGCAGGAACCAAGGCTGGCTAGAGCATCGCTACAGTCTGGCTCCCCATGGAGCACATGCTGACATGTGTACCTCATAGCTTAAATATCCAGAGGGAACGATACTGGGTCTTGCAGCTACCCAGGTCTTCCAGAGATAGTGACAGAGATTCCAGGAACCTCATGATAAATTGTGGCCATTCTAACTGGCCCAAATCAAGGAGATTGTATTCAGAGAATGCTAGGTATCCAGGAGCCCACCCACTCCCATTCCTGCTTCAGAAAAGGGCCTTTTAACTTCTGTTTTCTCTTTGGTCTTTGCCGTCCCCTTCATATTTTCCCTCTCCCTTAAAAAAAGATAAGAACTTTAGCTTACGCAGTGAGCATGGAGATGAGATAGGACGAAGTGGATTGTATAGTTGATAAAGTCTATGTAATTCCTGCAAAAATCTTGGTTTATACCTTTTAGACAACACATGTGAGGCAAGTTAGATAATTTATTAAAATGTGTGCTAACCACAGGCCTAGACATCCTCATAGATGGCATCTTCACTTTAATTCTGCAGGATAGTTATTTATCTGCTTTAGCCACCGAGTTTTCATTGTTTTTTATGTTTCTGCTCATCCCCACTTCATAGTTTACCTTTGTTATTTTAACTGTTTGAGGTTTAGGTGCTATACCAATTCTAATGCGAGAAGGAGTGCATTGTAAATGTTCAACGTACTAAAGTTTCTTTAAAGTGAAGAAAATCCTAAGGGAAATTTTAGCAATTCCCACCCTCTTATGGTACTAGGGGAATCCAATCCCCCATTTCCAACAGTCATCATCCTGTGGAGACAAACCTTCCCTGCTTTTGTAATAGTTACACTTTCCTTCATCAAACCTAACATTGATTATTTCTTTCTGTTAACTCCACTAATGACTCTATCCACTTAAGTGCGCTTCTTATTATACTTTAAGAATGTATGAGTATAAGCTATTATATGTTATAATGACTGAAATCCCTTAAATTTGTTCTTTACCACTATTTCTTATGGAAAAAATCTCTTTTGGCATATGTGTTCTCAGTTTGTGCACATTTCTTAAAAGCACTTCCCTTGGGTACATAGAGGAATGTCCACTTATTTTTTGCAAAGTTCAAAGTTCTAGCCTGCATCCACTTCTCCCTCCATTCTGGTGTCAGGGCTTCCATACAGATTGGTGAGTGCTATCAGGCCCACATTTTAGTTAAATCTTTAGAAGATTTGTCATTTTCTATTGCATGTCGACATATCTATAAATATTACTAATAACAATCTATGTAGTTCATTCTATGGCATAAAATAGTTACTTTCTAAACTCAAGAGGAAAAAGAATTCTCTTCATATAATTAAAGAGAGAGATAGGTTGAACCCCGATTGGATTGGCAATCTCCAACCTAGTGACCCGGTAGAATAGAACAGGTATATTCCTACTGTGTGTACCATGATTATGGAAAAAACATCAAGACATACTCAGGTTAGGGCTATTTCTATTTCTTGATGATTCAGGTACAACTAGTTACACCTGTAGCCCAGAAACACAAAACATGTTTGTGTGCTGGTTTTGTGTAGAGCTGGAAGGCCTCCAAGTAACATGCAAGTGGCAATAATCCCTTGAGTGATATGTTGCTTCACTGGCTTCTTAGTCACTCTTTGGAAACAGCCTTCTAAGGTCACCAGTGACCTCCTTCTAATCTAGACAAGTCCAGAGCGGTCCTCACTCTCTGTACTTCACAGCATTTGAGACTTATAAAACTTACAGCTTCTTCTCTTTTACTCTTCCCTCTTCCCATTTAGTCTGTTTAAAGTGGATGTTCCTATAGGATTACTCCTATGTATTGTTTTTCTCTCTTGTAGTCTTTCTGAAATAAGGAGAGAGAAAATATCATTGCAAATTGTACAAGTTTTAATCAGCATTAAGTTTGCCTGTGAGGAGTAGAGACCTAAATTAATAATGACTTTTAAGTCATTAAAAGCTTTCTGCTCCACCTTCGTGATGTTGTATAGTTCTTGTATACCCATATCCCAGGCAGAAGTGTAGAAAAAGAAAAAGAGGGACAACGTATATGGCTACCAGCTGTCTTTTAAGGAGATTTGTCAAAACCGCATTATGGACATTTCTACTTACACCTCATTGGCCAGAACTTTCGTCACAAGATAACCCTACCTGCAAAGGATATTAGAAAATGTGGTCTTTATTCCGATCAAACATATGCCCATCCGAAAATTCTATTACTGTAGAAGAAGAGAAAAACATATTTGTAAAGACATTGTCCTTTCTTTTCTTCTAGCAGTTTTCATATTTGCTTTTCATAAGTATGTGTTTTACTCACCTGGAGCTAATTTGATTTATGGCATTAAGAAATCTAATTTTACTTTACTTTCCTATCAGATCATTAATTATTGCAGTATCCTTTATTTCTCTTCTCCCAATAATCTAAAATGCCAGTTCTGATAAGTTTCCATATATGCATGGATCTGTTCCTATGCTCTCTATTCTGGATTTTGCTTGTCTATTTATCTTTCTCTAAACCAATACCATACTAAATCTTTATTATTAGGTTGAAGCCTGAGAAGTTATCAATATTTGTTTTTGGCACACAATAAGGTCAGTTCATATGATTCAAAACTTATTAGTTTTCTAATAAGTACCATTATTTCAAATACCTCCTCCTACATTCCTCACACATACTTTTCTTCCTAAGGAGCATTTTGGTTATTTTTGACACTTTACTTTTTCATATTAATTTTAGAATCAGTTTTCCAAGTTCCAATAAAGAACATTTTTAGCACTTTAAGTGGAATTTTGTTGAATATAGATTATTTTGTGGGATAATGACATTTATATGGTATCACATCTTCTATCCATGAATATCGTATATTTTTTCATTTATTTAAATATTTTTTAATGATTTTCAATGAATTTTTGTAATTTTATCAGTAAATATCTCACACATATTCTGACATGTTATTTTGGTGCAATATTTTAGTTTTATCTTTTTCAAATTGCTATCATTTTATATAGACTTTGTTCATTTATTTTTACTTACATACTGATCAATTTATTTGCTTACCAGTCAGTCTTTCATGAATACCAGGTCTACATCATGAGATGAGTTTCTTTTGTCGCAAAGTCGATTCTTTAGATTTTCTTTTAATGAGGGTGTGTTGGTAGTAAACTTTTTCTTTTCTTTTTTTATTTGCAAATATATATGTTTTTTACTCATTCTTAAATTAAAGTTTAGGCAGGGAGATAACTATAGATAACATTTATGAGATATTATTCTACAGTGGTTTTTTTTTTGATGTTGCTGTTGAGAATCTGTTGTTACTCATTCGTATGTATTTTTTTCTTTCTCTCTAGCTGCATTTTAGATTTTTTTGTCATATGCATTTTGAAATTGCATTAACATGTACTGATATGGAGATATTCTTTTATTTACTCTTACTGATTTTGTGCTTCCTGAATTGAAGATACATGCCTTTCAGAGAGTCTAAAAAATTCAAATTAATTCTTTAAATATCAATTCTTCTCCATTTCTTTATTTTGTCCTTTGTTAAATCCAAATAGATGTATGTGTGTCCTTCTAATCTCCAAGTCTATTATACTTTTTAAAAAAATTTCTAGGGTACTGCATATTTTTGGTTTCTTCAGATCTCTCTTAAAAGTTTTTTTTAATTCTCTCTTCAGCTGTATCTAATCTGTTGTTTAACCAATTTATTGAATTTTGAAGTTCAAAATTTATTAACTTATGAAAGTTTTTTTTTGAGTTTTTTTCCCCAAATGCTACCGGTTATTTCTTGTAAGTACCATGTTCTATGTTCCTATTTTTCAATCTCTCTTCTTCCCCAAAACTTTTAAGGCAAATTTTAAGAAAATTTGTATCTTATTATTCCAACATCAGAGACCTTAGTTTTTTTCTGACTCTCGTTGCTAGTGCATTGTTTACTTGTATTTTTGACAATTTTATATTATATTCTTCCTTTGGCTGATGTTAATTTACGGAGATTGTGAGGAATCAAGGTTTCTCTACACAGGTTCTGTGTTTTCTTCTGTCAGGTGTCCGGGGCTGCTCATAACCTAGAAGTACTTAAAAATTAATTTTGCTTGCAGTTTACTAGAATGCAAAGGTAACAAATGTTCAAGTCTCTAACCTATGTGAAGGCAGGCTTGGCATTATAAATTTCCAGAGAAAACTCATTTTTCCTTTCTAAAGCAAACTGGTTTTCTAAAGCAAACTGGTTCTTCTGTTGCTCTCTTTCCCGGTGGATGACATTTTTTTCTCCCTTACATTTTTATTGTGGAAATATCCCTTCGAGTAACCCAAATCTCTGCAAGAGTCTCGGATTTGACTTATTACTGTGACCCAGACTGAGGTCTTTCTCGCCCTTCCTGGTCTTGACCTGAACACCTAGATTCCTGCTGTCAGGAAATGCCCTGGGCTGTTTGTGACTTCAACATTTGTTTACACGCAGTTTCAGGCTCTTTTAAGCAGGTTCTTCTTCTTCCTCTCCCTCCCTCTCTTTCTCTTCCTCCTCCTCCTCCTCCTCTTCCTCCTCCTCCTCCCTTTCAACCTGTGAATTTCTCTTTCTTTTTTGGTTATCTATGCATTTTGAAGTCTATTTGTTTTTTTCTGAATTTCTCAGCATTTGTAGTAAAAGACTTTTCTGGCATATGTAACAGAACTTGCTGCTATTCATTCCTATGGAAAGTTATCTATTTTAATGATTATTACCATCAACTCTATGCTAATGACAGTGAATCCCAAATCTGTATCTTCAGACCTAAAATTTCATCTGCTTTGTATTTCCCATGGGCATTTCTTAATATGAACTAGCAACTTGAATATTTCATTAGCTATTAAAGTTCAAGGTGTCCAAAGTGGACTTTATCTTATTCCACAAATTAATTCTCCTTGCAGTACCCTGAGATTCTCTCCTCCTCTTGACTCTTTAGTTACTACCTATTCCTCAAGATTTATTGTCCTCTTGAATTGTGCCTGGAATCTTCTAACCCACTGTTTTCCTCTAATTTTTAGATCCTATTACATTTATTTCTTATTTTTTCAGGTAAAATAATAAAACAACATGTAGCTAAGCATGAACTATTTTCTAGCTCCCTTAATCTCCACTTTTAATGAATATTTAATATAGGAAAGTAAATATCATATAGTAATCTTTCTATCCTCCCAGTGATAGATATAATGCCTGATTCGTAGTTAGTGTTCACTACATGTTTATTGAACTTAAATTTTGTAGAGAGAGGACTGTTTCTTGAGCAAAAAAAGGAAAAAAATATATATATATTAATTCCCCCTACATCTGCCACCAATGCAGTGAAGTCTCTGATTCAACATGCATATTTAGAAGACAATTACTCTATGACTTGATGGGTGGTGGGGAACCTTTCCATCCAATATAAATATTCTTGAATCATAGAGAAATCTTAAAATTCAGCTTCAAAGAAAGAAGCAAATTGTTGATTAGAATAGGGATCATTAAAAGTTAATATTTTTACCTAGTTCCAGAAAATTTTTTTTAACATTTGATTCATTGATTTGTGGCCTTATTTAGCCCTCTGATTCTGATTTGCCATTAATAATAATGAGCTTTAAAAATCATAGGTTATATGTGTTTTATTTGCTGAACTATTTCTATGAACTAGGATAAAGAAAGTCTGCTTTTAGATTTGGAAAAACACACATTTAGATTACTTACTGTTGGAGATTCTGTTATAGATAGTACTTATAACTAGGTAGAGATCTTGACTTATTTATTCTTTTTATTCCCAATACAGTTCTTTGAACATGGTAGATGCTCAATAAATATTTGTTGAATAAATGAATAAAAATGATGTATTTTAAGGTTAATATAGGACTAATGATTTTGTTTAGACAAGCTAGACATTGTACAGTATCCTATTTTAAGAACTACATTGATATATCGTCATTTAATTAAATTATCATCCCTTAAAGGATTTATTTATCATTCAATAAGGCAATTTACTAATGCAAATAGAGAAGAGGGGAGGTGTCAGGGAACATGAGAACAACAGATAGGTGTTTTAAAATACACTTTACTTTTTAAGTACCAAATAATGTAATTTCATCAGTGGTCCTTACAGCATTATAAAGTTTGTCAACAAACAGGCTGGTGGCCTGAGTGGTCTGAATACCTAGATTCTTGTTGTATGTAACCAGCTATGTAACATTGAGTGATAATCACCTTTCTGGTCCAGTTTCTTTATTCTAAATTAAGAGGCTGGCTTAATTTTGCCAAGGTCCTTTCCAGCTTGAAATTCCTATATTTTATACTTACTCCACATGTGTTGTATATTCCAAACTCACTGGTCCACAGTTGGAGGCACCAGCTAGCCATCTCTGCTGCTACTCAGCCTGAGAAGGTACTTTTCATGTAGAAATGCAAATCTGGTATGATCAAACTTTTATGATTTTTAAAAAGAAACCAGAAATCTGAATTTTTGTGTAAAATGTCAAACTTCTATATATTGGCCACAAAGTCCAACAGCTTTAAAACTCTGTTTAATTCAAACTAAACACAACAACTGATTGGTTTTGAAACATGGGCTGCTAATTTATGTTTTAAAGGATTTTTTTTCTGTTATTACCATGTTTAATAACAACTTTTCTTGTCAGTGAACAGTAGTTGCTACATATTATTTTTCTGCTGCTTCCACAAAGGATAGTTCTAGTCCAGTAGAGTTGGATCATAATATGCGTATGTTCAGTGATCTAGGATGACTTTGTGGTTATGACATAAGGAAATACTTTATCTTCATCAAATTTCACTTCAGATTTCCAAGGTATGATGTGGCTAGCTATTTCAAGTAGGTCCTAATTAGATAATTGTCACATTATTTGGGAGAAGAGAGGTACTACAGCCATTGGTTTAGCAAAAAACTTAGAGTCTATGTCCCGTTTTTGAGCAAAGGGAGAGGACAGAAAGTAGGCTCAGTGAGGGAGGAATGCTGTTTTTTATCTAACCCAATTATATTTCTTCTATGAGTTTTATGCCCGGTGAGGTTATCTAAACTTAATTAAAATTTAATTGATTCAGAATGCTGTGGCAGAAAAATCACATGGACATTGGAGTCCAACTAGGGTGTGAACCTAATTTCAGTTATTAATCTTATCTACTTCAGATACCTCTTCTACAAAAAAAGGAAAACAATACTTATCTCTGATACTTGTTGTGAGGAATAGAAATAACACATGTACTGATATGGGGTGTGTGATAAATAATAATCAAACTTAAATCTTTTGAAGTACTTCTTATGTGAAAATTCCTGTTTGTGCCCTACAGAGGAAATAAATATAAACAAAGAATTATTCTTGCTCCCAAAGAGTGAATGTTCTAATTGAGGAAATAAAGTATAACCATATATGGCTATCGCTCAGGGTAGACGCTAATGTATATTAACAGAGAACATGAGAGCACATGTAAGAGCTCCTTTATGAACACTTTTATTATACTCCTCATTGAAAGTTCCTTGTTTTAATTATTTCAGTAGGAAGAGGTAAATTGAGGAGAGGTGCTAGGAATGACCTTCCAGGAGAAGGAAATAGCATAAGAAAAAGCATATTTTCCAGAAAGCAGAGGACATATAGTGAAGACATTAATAGAAAATATAATAGGAATAAAAAAGAGAAAATGTTGGAAACCGAGGTTTTGGACAGATGGTGCCATTAGCAGAGATCTTCAACTCCCCCATCACCAGATTACAATATAAATAGCCAAAGTCATGCAAACATGTGGGAAAACAAGAAATTATGAAATCTACTTTCTAAAAATGTAAAGAAATTTCAGCTAGATAAAGTTAAAAAAAAGAAAGAAAGAAGAAAAGAGAAGATTAAATAAAGCATAGAAGAGTCATCTAAAACTTTTCCTCCTGTAAAGAGCAAGTGCTCTGTGCTTGGGAAAGTAGAGATTAAAGGAGACTCTGGTAACAGTATTGATGGTACTTTAATTCAGAGACGTGGCAGGCCTGGGGTAAGAAGTAACAAGAAGCAAAAATTAGAGGACCGAAAGTTTTTATCACGGAGAAACAGGAAATTCATTGAGCTTCTCTTGTTCTAGTAAAGGCCAAGTAGGATCGAATCTTTCTTTACTTATGAGGACATGTAAATAAGGAATATCGCCAAACACATAAAAATGATGCTATCTTTAAAAAGATAAGGCCACTTTTTCATGAGTAGAAGAAGAAATTAGAAGAGTTCTCATTTCTATTATTCACATGATTAAAGAAGTGACAGCTATGAAAATTGAGCAGGCAGTTGTGAAAAAAAATATTAAGATTTCCTGGGAAATCTTAAAAAATACTTAATTAAAAGAAGGCAATGAAATGTTGACTGAATACACTGAAAACTGAAAAATGATATTTGAAACTTTGAAAACATCTCCAAAAATCTGTGAGATAAAAAATGTAATTCTTAAGAGAAAAAAAAATTCAACACAGATTTAGGAAAAAATCTATACGTAGTAGAATGGAAATCAGGAACGGAATGAAATAACAGAAAGAATAAGTAAAGAAGTAATGAAATAACAGAAAGAATAAGTAAAGAAGTAAAAGAAATTGTTTTGACTGAAGAAAGAGTTTTTGAAAGTCTTTGAAAGGCTTCACCAATTGTCAGGAAAGTTTAATAAAAATATACCAACACCTAGATATAACTTGAATTTTTTAAAATAAAAGATGAAAAAATAAACTTAAAAGCATAGAAGCTAATTGAAACAAGTTGAGTAAAAAACAACTATGGGCTGGCATCATACTTCTCCAAAATACTAAAAACAATAAGAATGGAGAAAGAGCAAAAAGGTTTTGGATTCTAAATTACTGTCACACAAGAATTGTAAACTCAGCAAAATTGTCATTACTGTGTTTGCAAAAGATATTTCGGATTTGCAGAGGCAAGAAGAGTATGTCATCACTGTGCCCTCTTGAAAAAAAAAAAATTCCTTGAATACACATCCTGGGAAGACAATTGCCAGTTTAAAAAAAATAGTAAATTCAAGAATAAGAAAGTCATAGCTTAAAAACATATATTTGTTTTTGAGCAATGAAGCTATTGAATATCAATCATTATATCTTGGGTGATGAAACATTTTGACTATCAAAATTAATTCTTAAAATATTCATTATAAGAAAAATAATAATAATAATTTAGCCTAAAAATTTAGATTATACACAAAAACTGAAATCGATGAAGAAATAAAAGAGTGATAAAGTAAAATCATGTCTTATCATTTACACTGGGAAAATAAATGGATACTTTCATTATTGATACTAATAACTAGAGAAACTAGGTTATAATATGTTTTTAAAATAGAAACTAATCTTCCCATTATTGCTAGGAAGAAACCGATAAAAGATAATGTCGGATAATGTCATGATACAATAACTAAATAAGATAAACAGTAACTATATATACTAAAATGTTAACAATTGTTCTGTTGTGGCCGCCAGCCCCCGATAGACACATAGACCACCAGAAACCAGTGAGTTATAGGAAGCACACTCTTTATTCAGCCAACTGGGTCTGCCAGGGGTACGCAGACCCCAAATTAAGCAGCCCCGAAATGTAGAGGTACAGGGTTTTTAAGCCCTAAATCCCATTCCTCATTCTGTCTTAACACAAAAGTCTATTTTTCTTCTGTTTACTAACTGTCAGCCCACAGGTAGGTTGTGCAAGCAGGGGTACAGAAGCAGAAAGCGTATTGTTAGAATGTTATGTTCCCATGGGTGATAACCTATGTTCCCATGGGCGATAGCCAAGCAGTACTTTTTCAGCCAGCACATTCCCCACTGGCCTTAGCAAAAAATCAGATCCTTGATTCTTCATGCGGAATTTGCTCATAGCCTCTATTTTATAACACTAAAAGTTTAATAGAATTAATTCTCTTCCTTATATATGCAAACAAGAAATTAAGGAAACATGGGCCAAAAGTTAACAAGAGGAGGAGGATGATTAAAGGTCCAGCTACAGCAGATAGGAGGGTTGTTAGCCATGGGGACCAATTGAACATCCTATGAACCAGTTATTTGATTCTAGTCTTTGTTTTTCTCTGGCATCTAAATTTCTCTGTACTAGTAGTAAACTTTCTCTAATTATCCCAGAGTTTTTGGCATAGAAGCAACAGGTTTCACCATACATAATCCATCTTGTTCTAAGAAAAATAAATCTAAACCTCTTCTATTTTGGAGGACTACTTCTGCTAGTGAATCGACTTGAAGTTCTAGCCTGCTGAGCTCAGTTAAGTTTAGGGGAGTTCCTACCCTGACATAGTAAGGGTGTTTTGGGTTTAGGCACAACCAGCAATCTTGTCCTATGTCTGGGGTAGTCTTATTTAAGACCTTGTGTATTGTCGTTAGCAAAGTTATTAATGCTCCTTCTGGTTTTGGTTGTGGCTGGTTGAATGCCTGGGCTAAAGAGAAAAAAAGGAAGAAACAAAGGGTTATACTTATGTATGCTTGAGTCTTAGTCTTGAGGGCCCGTCTTCCTGAGCTGTCCACTCTCGTGATGCCTTCACATGGGAGTGATGAATCCATGATGGGATGCCGTCTACTTTAACTGCAGTGGGTGTTGTCAGGTAGACAGTGAAGGGTCCTTTCCATTTGGGTTCTAGTCCCTTGGAAATGAACTTCCAGATCCACACAGAGTCCCCAGGCTGAAACTGATGGGAAGTCTGTCCCCCAGGGCTGAGTGGGCAGCACGGACCCGGGACTAAATCTCCTTCTGTACACTTTGAATGGCCTGTAAAGACTTAAGTAAGACAAGGTTACGTAGTTCTGCCTTTTCTCATCTTCTATTCTAGGTACAAAGGTGGGGGTTTTCCAAAGAAAATTTCAAATGGGGTGAATCTATTAATATATGGAGTACACCTGGCTTGGAGAAGAGCAAAGGGGAGAAGTTCTACCCGGGTCCCACCAGTTTCTAATCCTAACTTGACTAATGTCTTTTTTAGGGTCTGATTCATTCACTCTACTTGGCCCGAACTTTGGGGCCGGTAGGCGCAGTGGAATTTCCATCACAAATTTAGGTAGCTAGCCAATTGCTGTGTTACCTTTGCTACGAAGGCTGGCCTGTCATCCGACCCTAAAGTTCCGGGGAGACCAAATCGAGGGAGAATTTCTTGTAGTAGTTTCTTAGTAACTACTAAGACAGTCTCTTTCCTGGTAGGGAAAGCCTCTACCTATCCTGAAAAGGTGTCTATAAAAACAAGTAAATATTTGTAGCCCCCCACAGTCGGGGTTACCTCAGTGAAATCAACTTCCCAGTGATCCCCCGGATAAGTTCCTCTTTCCCTATGCCTAGGTTCTTCTTTCTTCCCCTTCTTTGGATTAATTTGGGCACAAGCCGGACATTGTGAGGCAATCTCCTCTGCAGTTCTTCTCCCTTCTAACAAGTGAAAGTAGAGGTCTAAAACTTGGAGCATCTTAGTTCACCCTAGGTGTGTGGTCTGGTGTAGTTGGTGGAGGAGAGTCCTTCCAAGGGCTGTGAGAGCCCGACTTTTCCATCTGGGGTCGTCCACCACCCCTGTTGGTTCCTACTGGCTCCCTTATCTTGAAAATATGTGTTCTCTTCCACAGTATAGGTCAGAGACAGAGGCAGTTCTGGGTAAGGGACAACAGTCAGTAGACGTGGTGGGGGCCCCACTGGCCTTGTGGCCAGTGTTCTTATCTCTGCATTGGCTCGTTGGTTTCCCTCAACCTCGGGACTATCCCCTTTTTGATGCCCTTTACAAAGAATAATAGCAAGAGCCTTAGGCATTTATACGGCTTCGAGTAAGGCTAAGATCTCCCCCTTGTTCTTGATGTCCTTCCCAGCTGGAGTCAGAAGCCCTCTTTCCTTGTAGATGGCTTCATGTACATGTGCAGTGGCAAAGGCATATCGGCTGTCAGTGTATATCGTGACTGCCTTATCCTTTCACCATCTTAGTGCCTCAGTGAGGGCGATGAGTTCTGCCTTTTGAGCAGAAGTCTTATGGGGAAGAGCTTGTGACCAGATGGTGCCAGTTAGAGTTACTACCACTGCCCCAGCATACTTCCTTCCTTCCTGCATGAAGCTGCTCCCGTCTGTGAACAGAACTTCATCGGCCTCGGGCAGAGGGGAGTCTTTGAGGTCTGGCTGCAAGGAACACACAGCATCAGTGAAATCTATGCAGTCATGAATGGGGGTCTCGTGATCTGGGTCTGGCAACAGATTGGCTGGATTGATGACAGTAGCTTTGGATTTTAGGCATACGTTCGGGGTCATCTGGTGCCTCCCTGTTGTTGAACACCTTTTGGGCTATCTCAACAAGTTGGGACAGGTTCATCCCCGCAAAACCTTATAATTTTTTTTATAATTTACACCAGATATCAGGGGCTGCCTGAGTAGCAAAGGCTATATTAATTGCCTGCTGGTTCTCAGGGGCCTCAGGATCAATGGGGGTATATAGCCGGTACACCTCATTCAAGAAATTCTCCAGGGGATTCCTGAGGTCCTTCCCTGTATAACTTCAGTTACCTTAGGAAGGTTAGTTGGCTGATGGCAGCCATCCTAATTCCCCCAATTAGAATCTGCTGGTACCGATCTAATGCCGTTCTCCCTGCCTGAGAATTGTATCCCCAGTCTGGGCGGGTGGAGGGAAATTCCTCCTCAATCTGTTCCCCTGCTTCCTCAACTCTCCTCCCTCCCGCAGCTATCTTTTGTGTTTTGGTCCAAATGCGTCTGCGTTCTTCCTGCGTGAAGGGAGCAATTAAAAGCTGTTGGCAATCGTCCCAGGTGAGGCAGTGAGTCTGAAAGACACTTTCTAAGAGTCCTATTAATGTCTGGGGTTTCTCAGAGAAAGGCGGATTCTGTGCCTTCCAGTTGCACAGGTCACTAGTCAAGAAAGGCAAGGAAACCATAAAGGGCCTGTGCGATGCCCCTGAGGTGGTGCTTCTCACAAGGGGAGGATGGCCGGGGTGGTGGTATTGGCTGGTGCCCCACCTGGAGCGGGAGCAGGAGGCCCATAGGGGTTACCTGCCTGTGTCTGAGGAGCTGAGGTGATGCTATTTGGCCTCTGTTGTCCTGGATTATAGGGTGGGGGAAGGTCATTGACCTCCAGTGGAGATTGGAGGACTGAGGGACTGGACTGTCTTGGAGATTCAATTGCTGCATGTTTCGGGGGGCCCACAACTAAGACTCGCACCCCTAGAGAAAGGACACACCAGCGGAGCCAAGGAGAGGGTGTCTGAACAAGGTTTAATCATTGATCAATGTAGGTAAACTGATCAGGATGTCCTGGGTCTCCCGTGACAATCTTCCAAACATTCCTCACTAAACCCCTGTCTAAAGAACCCTCCGGAGGCCCGTTCACATCAAAAGACAGCCACTCAACTTCACACAATGTCCTTAATCTGCCTGGAGAAAACTTTATGCCATAGTCAGCTCCCTCTACAAACCCTTCTTTGAAATGTTGCAGGAGACAACCCAAGGGTGTCTTTTGTGAACTTGGGCTTCCCCCCATCGCTTGTGCAGAAAACACAAAACAGACACTCAGACAAGAACAATTACCGAGGTGTAGGTGGACCCAGAGAAGTCTGCCACCTACAACCTAGACAAATCCAAAGACAATAGACAGAACCTGAAAACAGGCCACAGGAGGCAGCATCCCGCGGCCTGGCCACGGTCCGGGAGATATGACTGCGTCCAGTCTCTCTACGGACCCCCAATGACTGGTCAACAGAAACAAAAAGGTACCTTTAATCCAGACGTCGAGGCCTTGGAGATTCCCGTCGGGACCAGGAACAAAGAGTGTGTCCTAAAGGTTGAGTCCTTGATGATTGCATTGACCTCGTCATGACATTCAAGTGCCCTGGAACGTCTCAAATTGGCCACCCCTTTGAATCTGCAATGGGGACAGCAACTGCTTTGGAGGCCGGTCTGGTCTTAGATCTCAGAGCCACTCCCTGAGATCTTGCTGGGGCCTCCAAATGTTGTGTCCGCAAGACCCCGATAGGCACACGGACCACCAAAAACCAGTGAGTTATAGGAAGCACACTCTTTATTCAGCCAGCTGGGTCTGCCAGGGGTATGCAGACTCCAAATTAAGCAACCCCGAAATGTAGAGGTACAGGGTTTTTAAGCCCTAAATCCCATTCCTCATTCTGTCTTAACACAAAAGTCTATTTTTCTTCTATTTACTAACTGTCAGCCCACAGGTAGGTTGTGCAAGCAGGGGTACAGAAGCAGAAAGCGTATTGTTAGAATGTTATGTTCCCATGGGTGATAACCTATGTTCCCATGGGCGATAGCCAAGCAGTACTTTTTCAGGAGGCACAGTTAGTTCTATATTATCTAAGTATAAAATAAGTTTACTTGCTTACCTTTTTAGCTTGTCTATATTTTACACATATTTTACAATAAACACAGATTAAATAGATAATAAGAACAAATAATTTATACTTTCAAGTCAGTTCAGCAAATGGTATCAAAATAATTAAAAATAATTTTCAGGTATGGAAAAATGCTGCTGATGTACTATCAAATGACAAAAAAAAAATGGTGTTTTCGCTTTCGTAATTAAAGATATAGTAGATAGGCCAAAATAATTTGAATAGTAAAATTAAGGTTAAGATTTATATCATTTTCCACATTTTTTTGCACTGATTTCTCTACAATTACCTGGAGTTATTTTTATAACAACAACAACAACAACAAAAACAAACAAAAAAACCCAAATACTAGTGAGAGCTTGGCTAAGGCTGTGTTGTGGAGGATTTGAATACCAGATTAAAGAGTTTGGATGCATTGTTGGTCAGTAGTGAGTCACTGAAGCTTTTTAAGAAGGGAAGTGATGTGAACAGATTTGTATTTTGAGAAGATCAGGACTAAAGTATTGTTTTTGTTTAAATTGGATTCAAGTGGAGAATTGACTGGAATTTATTATAATGGTCTAGACAGGAAGTAATAAGGGCCAGAACTACATCTCTGTAGCATGGATAGGAAAGAGGAGAGATGGTTGATGTAATAAAGAGGAACAGGCAAGGGGACTTGGTGACAACGTCCAGTATTAGAGTTTGAGAAAGAGAGAAACCAAAGAGAAATGGAGTCAAAGTTCTTGGGAGAACAATGACGCTCTTAGCAGTGATAGGATAATGAAGGGAAGTAGGAAGAGGAAAAGGTTTAGGAAAAAGGATGAGGAATTTGATATCAAATATATTAAATTTCTATTGCTGAGATGTCGTGTCTTTGAGGTTTTATGGGATGAAGGCTGCACTCCACATAGGAATACCCGTTTGGACCCTAATGGTCTCATTGAATGATCCTTCCCTTCCTTGACAGCACATAGGCAGAACAAAAACCAGAGACTCCCAGTCCTCTGTGGCCAATGATGTACACAAGTGCCTGCTTCCCTGCCTTGAGTTTGGAAACATAGCTCTAGCCCCAATATCAAAGACAACATCTAGGTCAGAGGGTCCCTAGGTGATTCCTAACATTCCTAGCCAGAATGACTCTTAGACTTTGGCAGCTAAAGTTCCTGCATTGGACTTGGTACTTTATAGGATCAGCCTCTCCCACAGGGTGTGAGGAGTCTGCAGAGCCCGGGAGGGGTGCTCCCCACAACTAAACCTCCCCTCTCCACTCCTACACTGCTCTGGGACTCTGAGATATTTTCAGGGCTTGAGCACTTCTTTTCCTCAATCAGTCCTTCCAAGAATGAGCTATACTGTTGTGTTTCTCTTGACCCACTTGGGGTGGCCAAGGGGCAATTATTTTGGAGGAAAAATATAGATTGAGGTGAGTGTCTACTCCATGTGGCTAAGGCTCTTTCTGGTGAAAGATAGAGGCAGATGTGGGAAAAAAAAGGTGAGTTGGCCACACAATGGAGGCCTTCTTTTGTATTTTTGTCAAGAATCACAGAATATACCTGGCAGAGAGCAAGCACAGGCAATGTGCAGGGCAGTTAAAGGGCACTTAAAATCTAGGAGTATATTAATATTTTGGTTACTGGTGCTAATATGCTGAGTATATTTGCTGGTAAGGGGAAAATTAGACATAGACTTCTTATAAGGCATTTCTTCTAAACCACAATTAGAGGCCCACTTGAACGGTTTCCTTTCCCTTTGTGACTCACAGAAGACTGAAATCAGCATTTCCTTTGGAGAAGAAACACAGGAAAAGAGATGTATCACACTTTGGTCAACCTGGTTTTCTGCATTATGGGACTGATTTCTAAATAAAGAAGACCATTTCCTTCATGTTTCTCCTCAATCCATGCCTACTTCCATATCCTTAGCACCATTCATAAGCCCCAAACTACTCTCAAAGAGTAGATTTAGCCACTTAAATGACTTGTACATCTAGCTTCATCCCCCTTTTAAAAACTCTGCCTCTACATGGAGCCCTACTGTTCTTTTTTATCATGTGGACCTGAATTTCATGACCATACCTGATTGGATCAAAGGGAAGGTGCCTGAGCCAATGTTTCTAGATTTTAGAAAGTAGTGATGATGGGTTGCCTAAGATGCCATGTGGGACCATATACAACCATGGGAGGCCAATCAAGATTAAAAAAAAGAGACAGAGAGAGGCCAAGATGCAGATGCCCACACCGCCCAAAGAAACAAAAAAGTTGCCCCACTCCTGGACTTCCCAGTTTTAATTCTTGTCCTTGTGTGCCCCTGATTTCCTTTTTCTTCCCTCAGCTGCCTATAAAACTTCTTGTGCTTTCTTATAGTACAAATCTTTTCCATAAGCTAACGAGGCTTCTATTCCTTATAACAAAGAATCACAAAGACACATGTCAGCTACACCTGGGAGAACTTAATTCTTTATCCTTGCAATTCAATAGTTGATTCTACTGGATTTGGTCGTGTTGACCTTTCATCTCTCATAAGAATGTTGGGGCATGAGAGGTTAAACAGCTAAACAGCTTGTCAAGGTCACTCAGAACACTGATAGAAGATTTGGGTGAAAAATCTTGGCTTGGTTTTCTTTCTTTGGCTGTCCTCATACGAAACTCTGTTCTACAACTCAGTCCTGCTTCAAAAATACTGATAATTAAAATGGGATCAACAACTTATCAAAAATATCCACATGACCCTTGGTGCAATGTATATACCTAACCTTTCCTGGTTAATTTTTTCTCTCCTTTTCTTTACAGTTAGTCCTCTTTCTTAGCTTTTTCTAGATGTTATGCTGAATTAGAGGCTGATGAGCAAAGTTTCTGCATGCATCTCTTTCACCCTTCTGACTTTGCTAGAAACTGCTTCCTGAAAAGGAAAGATAATAAACTTAACTTTGTATTCAATCCGATCATTTGGCAAAGCTATTAGTACCACTGAACATTTGAACAATGCATCAGAGTTCTCCCCCATTGACCTTAGGTCTCAAAACTCAGTCGATCCTCATAGAGTCACAGATGATGAGAGTCATGAAACCACCTTCTTCATCCAACATTTGCTCCTCTGTTCTGATTTCTAGGAACCTCTGAGTTGGGCTGCCTGGATTGCTTAGAAGGACTTCTCTGCACATCTGCCATGGATTATATGCAGTCCACTGTGGAATTGCATTTAGCAGAGAATATGGTTGGCAGGCTCTCTCCAACCTGCTTCCTAGATGATTTTGGCTCATGTGCCAAGACGTTGCATTATATTTCAACCCTCATAGCAAATACATAGGGAAAAGGGTAAAGGAGGTTATAGCTTCAAATCTTATAAGGCATTTCAGTTTATAAAATGCTTTCACACCATAATCTTATTAATCTCAGAAAGCTCTATGAAGTGGTTACTATTGTCTCCCCGCTACCCCCTGCTTTTTACAAATGAATACGCAAACTTCAAAAAAGTTAATGACTTTGATAAATGGCAGAGCTAGTATTTGGTCTCCAAGTCAAGTATTTTTTTTTTGCCTGTATCCCACTATCATTCACCTTTCACTCAGCAAACGTTGCTCACGGACCTCTGTGGGTTGGACACTGTGCTGAGAACTGAACACGCAGTCGCGAACTTCCCTCTCCATCTTGGGAGATCAGAGTAGGGGTGGAGTCCAAGCTGAAAAGGGAAGGAAGGAGTGGTAGATGTTACCCAGGCAAAGTGGGAGGGCTGGCGCATTCCAGGCTGACCAAATTTTTATCTCGAAACTATCCCAATGGACCTGAAAACTAGAAATTAGGAAGCTGAGAACTAAATTTCCACAATTATGTTATCTCATATATAAATATGAAGATATGTATCAATTAGATTTCTTTTTTCCTTTGAGAATCATGTGTCTTGTCACTACCTTCTCAAGAGCAAAGAAAGTTTACACTTTTTAAAATGGCCTTTGGGTTTTGTTATATTTTTCACTAACAATGATAATTGTTTGGCAATCTGGGTTTTTTTTTTGTTTGTTTTGTTTTGTTTTGTCTGTTTGTTTGTTTACTATCTCAATGATAATTGAAGATAGAGTTTTGACTGTGTCCCTTTCACAAGAACTCTGAGGATGCCTCCTCTTCTGAGGCCACCCTTTATAAAGGCTAGAGCCTACTTTTTCCAAAGCCAAGTGACGTAGGTTGCTCACACAGCAACCTTTAGAAAGAGGACTGATGGCTGCAGGGAGAAGGACTATTTCTGGGTATTCCATGGAGTGTTTATGCAAAAAGGCAACATCTCCAACCAGTTAAGCCAAGTCTTGACTCCTTTTACTATACCCAGGACATCTCTGTTCATGACAAGGACTAACAATGTTATAGGTAGGACCAAACTGACACCCTGGTTTGGATGTATTAGAAGCCCTCAGATTGGCAGTTGTCAGAGAAGAAGAAAGGATATAATTCTTGCTAAATCATTAAGTCTTTGGAGCATAGTTTTATCATCTTCCTAATGAATCTCATATTCCACTGACTTTGAGAAGAGTCAACACCCAAACAGTTAAGAAATATTGCATTTGGAAGCAGGAGAGTATTCTCATGGGTGAGGTAAGGAAATAGTTCACAATAGAACCGTGAGAAAAAGAGGGAACTCAGCTTTTACTTTGAAGGAGTGCATAGCTTAAAAGGGGAGACGTGTAAATTAAAGAACATTAGGGTGTGATTTGGAGTGTTTCGATTAAGATTTGCATGGAGTGCAAAGACAGTACAGAGGAGACCAACTCTGCCTGGGAGAGATAGAGAGAGCTTCCTGGTGGAGGAGATGTTTCATCTGGATCTTGATGGGTGAAAAAGAGTTTGCCACAATGAAGAAAAAGGAAGCACATTCCAATAAGAGAACTCATTACCTCTCCCCCCACATACCTCTCTCCACCAACTCCTGTTAAAATCGAACAAGTTATTTGAGAGAGCTCACCCTTTTCGTTGTCAAGGATAAATTTATCAAATAAAAATAAGATTCCAGAGGATAGAAAGCAGTGTGGTCCAATAAAAATATAACGTGAGGCGCAAATGTAATCTTTTATTTATAGTTACCATATTTTCAAAATAAAAAAAAAGTAAAGAAAAATAGTTTGATTTTAATAATATATTTTGTTTAACCTAACATATCCAAAATATTTTCAACATGTAATCTATATAAAAACATTTAGGTAATGTTTTACATTCTCTTTTTGTACTAAATCCTTGAAATCTGTTATGTATTTTACACTTTATAGCACCTTTCAATTCAGGCTAACTACCTTTCAAATACTCAATAGACGTGTGTGGCTACTGGCTACTGTATTGGACAACTTAGAAAACTGGCTTGTTAATTTTCAGGGTGGGCAACCCCCCAGGAGAGCAAACCTAGGATGAGTCACATGGGAGGTGAGGAGAGTACAGAGACAGGCGCTCAGATGACAAGCTTTGCTTGTTTCCTCATTTTATCCAAAGCAGTCCAGCAAGGTCAGTGCTGGTGTCTGTTGCTCCACCCGCAGAAAGTATGTTCGAGTCAAGTTTTCCTGGGAAAATTCTCATTATGCTTTTCCTTTTAAATTTTATTTAAAAAGTCCACAAGCTATTCTTCTTAGTACTTAATAATGTTTTTTCCAGCTCTCTTAGGAAACAGGGCCCTGAAATTTCCCTCAAATATTAGCCCCAGTGGAGCCTGTCTCTGTTTCATAGAAACGTTGCCCAGAAATGAGCTCATGGACCACCTCATCCTGGCCAGAGGCAAGTAGTGCTGTCTGGGGCACTGGGAGCAGAGGTCAGAGGCAAGCTCAGCGTCTCTGAACTAATGTACTTCTATTTCCACTCATAGAGACCAGTCATAGATGGTGTCCAAAACTGACTCAGCTCTGTCCGAGGCATAAGAGAGAACCGGTCTTTGAAGCACCTTAATCCCATAGTTTAAGATGGCCCAAGGAGCCGGTCATTGTGGATCTCCCCTCTTGTGCACCCAGACTTCTGTTCCTCATATACTACCAACACCTAAAATAAAACAGTATATAATGTGCCACTGCACTTGACCTGGTCTTTTTCTCTAATCAAAGTTCCCATTTTACTTTTTCTCCTGCAATGTCAGGGGAAGCTATCCAGCATATGGCTGTAGCTGCCAGATCTGTATTTGAGACAATAGGGACCAAGGGACAATCAGTAGAAGAGATGCTATTTGTGAGCCTGTGCCATCCTTACTGCTTGTGAGAGTTGCCTGTGCTGTGTATGGATACCAAAGGGCTATTTGAAGAATATAAACCATTTCTATTCATCCTTTTTGTCAGTAGATAACTCAGGATCTCTGTGGAATTTGTTGGGAGTGGTTAAAAGTCATGTACTCTAGGAAGATGCCATATATGTCTTGATGGAAAGCCAAAGTAAGTCAGGATAAAAATACTAAGTAGTTTTCATTTGGATTGTATCATCATTTATTATTTTTACTATTATGTTGTTGTTTTCTCCAGTTTTGCTCATTTCTTGAGTTGTATATATCTTGATCATTTAAGTGTGTTTACATTCTCTGCTAAAGGCTTTTAAAAAGGCAGCCTAGTCCATCAGAAGGAAATGTGTGTGCATATATGTGCATATAGGCAACTTCAGCCTTTGAGTACAGGGAAATAGATAAGACAAATCATTATTAAAATCATTATAGCCTGGATCATTACTCACAATACCATCTGCATATATTTTATCAAGCCCCCTTCTATTAAAAAGTCATTACGCTACTTCTTGAAGGAAGCTTATAAATCAGCCCATATGACAGACAAATAGGACATCAAGTAACTTTGTTTTAATTGCCCTGCTACCATCCAGTGTTAGTCTATTTATTCATTGACAGCACTTTAATTAAACGTTCCCTAAATCTGATGTTGTCTGTCGATTGGGGGGTAAAAGTAGGACTGCAGTACTGGAATAAGAGGCTGAATTCCACACGGTTCTATTTAAATATGTACCTCCCTCTGGTGGAACATGATTTGTTAATAACCTAAGGAAGTAAACAAATGTGGAGAGGATTTTGCAGTCATATTTGCTCATGGTACGGTACTCATAAAATCTCACTCAAAACCCATATACATACATTATTATTCCAGAGTAAGGGACCTGTATTGTCTTTGGTATGTATTAACGTATATTATGTATATGAAGCTTTATCCTCTTTGTTTTCCAAGCCCTTGTCTGTGCCCCACCATTCAGTATCAGTCCTATTCTAGTCCTTACCGCCTATGAGAGTTGCCTGTGCTCTGTGTGTATGCCAAGGGGCCAACCTAATAGTTGAGTTCTGTATTGCTAGAGCTAACAGAGATTCTCATCCAAAACAACAAAAGATGCTGAGACCACAAGACCTGACTCAATCAAAACAGTGAGAATAGAACCAAGGACCAAATTTCAAGTGAGAATGAAAATGCACACTAAATCTGGTGGGGCTAGAGACCAAAGTTGATAGCGTAGAGTCAAGAATTTGGAACGAGGCAGGTTTGCCACTGTTGGGGAGGAACAAACTTTGCTCTACCCTCAAGGTTCTTCTGGCTGGTTTAATAGTCAAACAGACATGAGGTAAATTAGCAAGAGAAAATAACCATATATATATGTGTGTGTGTATATATACACACACACATATATATATGGGGACCTCACATACAAATAAGAGTCAGAGACATGAGGTAAATTAGCAAGAGAAAATAACCATATATATATGTGTGTGTGTGTATATATATGTGTGTGTGTGTGTGTGTGTGTATACACACACATATATATGGGGACCTCAGGTACAAATAAGAGTCAGAGACCCCACAGGCACAAGGAGTTCAGAGATAGAAAGGGGGATTGAGGGCATATTAGACATCCTGAGCTAGGAGTGAGGTAATGCACATTGGAGGCTTCAAGGGGTCATTGAAGGATGATAAGAAGAATGGATGCTCAGTAAATAAATTTGCCCTGCCCTATAGATAGGTCAAAAGAAGATATCTCTTACGAGTCCTAATTCAAATTTTTCTTGGTAGTTAAAGCAAAGGGCAGTTTCTCTTTAGCTCAAAATAATCTGAATACTGCTGAGACACATCTTGAGGTGACTCATTCTGAACCCCCACACATCCAAATATTAAATGGAGTATTTGGACAACAAACCCTTGTTTACCATGACTCCAGAGTTCTTTGTATAACACCATACTTCCTCCTCTTCTATTAATAACTAGATTTTAGACTTTGGTCAAGTCATTGAACCTCCTGTTTCATAGGTGCAAATACAACCTGACAAGATGGTTATACTTGTGAAGAAGTTATGCAGATGTAAATCATTATCATCAGATAATTGTCCACTTCCCAGGAATATTCAGACCTGTACTTGAGAAAAAGAAAGAAAAAAGAAAGAAAGAAAAAAAATACTGGGTCTTTGCATTGCTTATATAGCCTCTGAATAGATAAAAATCTGGGACATTAGTGGGTTCTTTTATTTTCATATTACTGAATTTTGGTGAAGTGTTTTTTTATGGAATCAAATTGTTAATTGATTGGATTGACTGATTGTTAATTAAATCAAAGCAACTGAACCAACTTTGTATAGACACATCACAAACATTCCTTTCTGATGATCCTGGTTCTTTTAGAGTTTTAGGGTTACAGTAGGAAAAGTCTTTTGAAAACCAGGTTTGCTTTGGCTCTCTATGATGTGTCATGAAGATCACCAAGGAAGCTATACTGGTTCTACCCAATGGGCAACTTCTATGATTGACTTATCTTCTGAGTTCCATTAAAGAGCACACATAAAACTACTTTGCTGAGGACATTGTTTAACGTGTAAAATGCAGTTAACACATTTCTTCTACTGCTAGGTGGTGGATAAATTTTCATTCCCATGAAAAATTAATATAATTTCTTGAATACTTTTACTGATATTAAAAATTGTATAACTGACCATGTTTCTGTTTTTGTTTTAATTTCCAGGAAGTTCTGAGATAAAATTTTGGCTAACATAAATCAATTGTATTACATATACATGCTTACATGCTTATATATTTGTATTGCACTCCGCCTCTTTTTTTATGCCTGTTTTTATTTGTATTTTTTCCTGATTTTACTTTTTAAAAATATTGTACATTTTAATTGCGTGTATTTCCTAAAAGATGACCAAGCCCTATGTAGTATATAGACACGTAAACAAATAAACTAGTAAAATTCACAATAGTGTTAAACTGTATACATAAGACCTTGGTACAAGTAAGTGATAAATAGAATCATCATTAATGTGGTGTTTCATGATCTGGGTTTCAGGAACATCAAAAAAGTAATTTCCCCCTTTCCACTCTGTTAACAGAATCCTACTTGTCCTTCGTGACCCAGCTCAAGTTCTGCTTTCTTCATGAAGTCTTTTTGGCTGTTCTAACTAAATGACTCTCTTTTTGGAATTTCCATAGCACTTTGAGCTCAGAGTGCACAGTTTCACATTTAGTTATGCTGCCTTGTATTTTTTCTTCGTTGTTTCTGCTCCAGCCACACTGAGCCTGCTTATTATCCCTTGAGTTTGCCTGGTTCTTTCACAACTATGACTTTGTTATTCTGCTTACACCTGTCTGAAATGGCCTCTTCTGACTTCTTATCAGAGTCCACCTTCTTACCAGGGTTCAGGTCAAATAATTTTTCCTCTTGAAGTTTGCGTAGCCCATGCCAGCCAGAGACATCTCTAAATTCAAAGTACCTACCATCTATTTTATGAAAATCATTCTTACAGATATTTTTGGATATCTTCCATATGGTCCTTATAACCCAAAATTGTAATGGTTTAAATTTCAAATTTAACTTAGGATACTCTGGGAAATATGTGGTTGTTACTAAGATGAAATTCACATCTATTCCTATTCTCCAAATTAGCTGCGCATCAGAATCACCTGTGGTAGTATATACAGACATATAGGCCCTAACCTAGATTAATGACCCCTGAAGTTTTGGCCTGGGTATCCATGTTATTTTGATGTATGGCCAGATGTAAGAACCATTGGTCTTACATCTATGATGAGACCTATGAAGAATAAATAGGGAGAGTTTATAAAACCAGACTGCCTAAGTTTAGACCTTGATAGAAAGTGATAGGTCAGCCACTCCCTAAGACAACAATGCATTTCAGTGCTTAGAGAAAAAGTTTAACTTTTAACAAAAAGACAGTTCCTTAATATTTTGGTAGATATTATGACCTTTTTCAAAGTATGTTTGCCATCTCTTTTACCTCTCACTTTACATTCTAAGTTTTTCTTCTTCTTATCGTTTACAACAAAATGAACCATGAAATCTATACTGCAATTACCTGAATGTTCATCTGGGATTTAGGACTCATTCTTGTCCAAACTTATATTACTATACATAGTATCTGTATTAGTCTGTACCCTGCCTTGCGAGTGACAACATATCAAATCAAATGAGTTTAAGCAAAGATAGGAATCAATTAGATGAGAGCTTACTGGCTATAGTAGAAACAGGTTGGCTGTTAAGAAATCATTGCTCTGTTCCTATGGGCACACAGCTGAACTCTTTTCCCAACCCCAAGCAGCTGAGTATGCCCATGTGACTGGGGTCTGCCAGTTAAATGTGAGCAGAAGTGATATGTACCCCTTCCAGGCTGGACTCATGAATCCCAATCCTGTGCAATACTCTATTTCTTTTCCCCACGTTATTCCCGAGTGGAGAAAGCTCCAAGGACAAAAAGAGAAGTGGTGAGCGAAATAAAAGGTACCTGAATCCCTGACTCCCTGCTCAAAGAAAAGCCACCTGACAGAGAGATGCAACCAGTGCGGAATGAGTGAGTGAAATTTAAAAAATATACATATTTTTTTAAGCCACTAAAATTGTGTAATGGTATTAACCATGGGACACACTGGGGTAGCTCACATAACAGAAAGGAAAAAGGATCAGCCAGATTGTGAGCAGGGCTGTGAAGAGATCAGTCTCCTTTGGAAACAACCAGAACAAATATTAAAAATGTCTCTACAAATGTCTGTTTATCTGTTTCTAGAGAGCTCTTAAATCATTCTCTCTCCTTTGGAGAAGAGAGTGAGAGAGATCAGGTGCCATACATTTTACTCTGAGGAGAGAAATTTATTGGGATTTAGAAGCAAGTAGGAAAGAATACAGAGAAAAGGCATTCTAGAGGCATTGGATAAGACCCAAGTGGGTCATACTGAAGCTTGGCGCTTTATCGATTGGCCTCTTTTGAATTAAGGACGGTTTTTCTACCTCCCTTGAGGGGAAGGGAAGAGAACTCTCTATTAGTACTTTGATAGGGCTTAGAACCCTAAACCTCTGCCTTGAATCTGGTAAACAAAACAAAACAAAACAAACAAACAAAAACAACCAGAATGTTACAGTGGCTTTTAGATAACCAGAGCAGAGAGTTGTGTATTTTACTCTTATAAGTTATTCATGTTTTACTCATTTGTACCTTGGCTGCTTTATAGAATAGTAAGCATCTTGTGGACTTCCTATAACACTGCTTTTGATTCCCTAGTCTTATGTTAATAAGCAGCTAATGTTTTCTCATCGATGGCTTATTGACTTGTCATATCCTCCTCCTCTCAACACCCATGTTTTATTTGGACATATGAATTCTGATTTGAAATTCCATAAATTACAGAAAGAAGGCACACCATTATTTTAGAGCAAACCTAATCAGGAATGGCTCTCTTTTCTGGACTAGATCATACTTCACTTCTTTGGATTGTATTGAGGTGGGGATTTAAAAATATTGATAATCATATGTTGATCAAAAAGGTTTAATATCCCTCTTTCCCTATTGAATACATTACAATGTCAAGGAATACTGAACTGTTACCTGTTCCGCTTTTAACTCTTTGTTGAAGGCGAGAAACTTCAATAGTCAAAACATTCTCCTTCCCTAGGATCCAAGAAGGAATACAAACAATAACAAATAAACCTCACTGTCTTATGGATAAACCACATACAATAAATGGAGAATGTGTGGAAGGAAAGAACTAAGTAAGCTTTGGAAACTGAATACTGTAAAGCTAAAGATAGAACTATATTCAAATCTTGTGCTGTAGTTGGTAAGTTTGTTCAAAGAAATGTGGATTAGCAATTCTGCAACTTTTTTATTTGTATCCTAGGTTTGAATAAATAAGGAAATATAATGGTATGATAATGAAAACCAGGCTTCTTGTTGTCAGAAAAAAAAAAGAACTTACAAGTAAACGGGGAAAGTTAAAGAGAATGCTGTATTATTGGATTGGAATCAGAGGTATCAGTATGAACTCCTGGTTTTAATATACATGGAAATAGATACGGGTGTATATGTATGTATAGGTTAAAATACATCCATATATTTCTAGCTCTGCCACTGAGAGTGCCTAGAAATAATGAAAACCCAGTAGCAAAAAGAACACCCAGGCCCAAGATCTTCGTTTCTTAATACCATTTGCCAGTTATAGGACCCAGACTCCTCAGAGAAATGTCTAATTCAAGGGCTGGGGTCAGGAAAGTATATGATGAGCCTAGAACATTTTATGATGCCAGGAAGTAAGGAAGTGCTCAAAAGTTGTTGGGAGCATATCATGGAGTCAGCTTGAAGAAATTCCAAATGGCAAATCTGAGACAATTTGTGCAATCAAATAGATAATGATAATAATGGCTTAAATGTAAAATACACAGCATAAAATAAATAGGCATGACTCCGTATAGACATAAAGAATTAAATAAGTGATGGAGAAGGGATAGTTCTTTAAGTTGAATTCCAATTCATGAAAGAGGAAGGTCTGATGGAAAAAAAGTCTGAGAAACTGTCAAACAATGAGGAGCCTAAGGAGACGTGATAACTACGTGTAATGTTCCATCCTGGGTGGAATTCTGGTATAGAAAAGGACAGTAGGTCAAACTAAAGAAATATGAATAAACTTTAGACTTTAGTTAATAATGGATCAATTTTGGCTGATTAATTATAACAAATACATTAATGTAAGATATTAGTAATATGGGAAACTAGATATGGAATATATCTATATTTTAAAACTGTTCAAAATAGTCTATTAAACATTTTTTAAAATCACCATTTGGTAAATACCACAGTAGTAATTGCAGTCGAGTATCACCAGTGGATGTTAAAATTAGTGGGCAAAAATATGAAGAGAAATAGAACACTTAATGTAGTTTCAAAGTATCTCAGCATAAAATGCTTATTAATTACAAAGGAAAAATAAATAGCTTTACAGTAGAGAAACCTGGCAGGCACTACCTTATCCAAATGATTAAAGGTAACATCGCCAATAATTAAACTTATTGAAAGTCTGTGCCTCCTAATACTATGCCATGTCCTTCTCGGTAGTACTTCTGAAATTTTAATGTTTATATGAATCACCTAGGCATCTTGTTAAACATGAAGATTCTGATTGAGGAGAGATGGGGCCTGAGATTCTGAATGTCTAGTGAGATCCTAGATGATTTGATGCTGCTGTCAAGTGGACCATACTTAGCAAATGAAGACCTGTAGGAGAAATCTGTTATCTTTTTCAGCAAAGGAGGAATGGGGGTGAGGTAACAGGAGAATATTCTCATCTCTTTTATGACCTTTCTCCAGATTTTCCTTTACTTTACCTGAGGTACATCTCTTTCCCCAATGCTTTTGTAGCATCACGAATATCCAAAGCTCACATAAGTATCATTTCTAAGCAAACAGCTTTAAGTGAGGGAGTTGCATGTAACAAGAGTTTTTCTTTCTCAGAGCAGATATATAGCCCATGTTTTGGAAGAGGCAAGAGATCCAAGCACACTTTACCTAGTAGCAATAGTTGATAGTCTCCACCTGTTAAAATCTGGTGTCCATGAGTAGGAAACTTTGTTACACTGTCTATGGGAAGAGCATATTAAGACACTATTTAGAGAATGATCCAAAGGTCTGTCACAACTGCCACAAAAAGCCAAGGAGTGGATTAGCATGAGGGCTGAAGAGAAACTTTCCAGTAGTGTGGGGCAGTACATAATGGAAGATGTGGTGTCATTGTACACTCATTTGCTGGTGTACTCATTTGATTCAGATGGAATTTTGCGTCCTCATAGAATTCTGTATTTGGTGGCTATTCAGGCTTTTCAGTAGCCAGCTACGTTGCTGCTGGCCTGGCCAACATTCTTAATGTTGCCATTTCAGAGATAGCAGCTGCCTAATGATGTAGAACTAAAGAACCCTCTTCGGCAGGACGATTTGAAAGAGCACTTGAACCATTTTGTTCTTGGCCTTAGGAGCTGGACTGAAATGATCCTCAGTTATAAGCAAATACAAATGGCTTTGCTCCCTGATGTGATTGCATTTTATGTTTCAGAGTCATATAGGAATTCATGAGGGCTGAGCAATCTTCATCTAAGAAAATGAAATTGGGGTGGGCGAGTGTCCAGGTGTCAAGATTTTGGTCAGCCCCTGAAGAGGTTCCCTCAGCCAGCAGCTAACACCAATTCAAAAGTGGCTGGAGATAGC